>NW_023995340.1:0-32500 GCF_015586225.1 Lucilia sericata | reverse complement strand
GCGAGCGAGCGAGAGAGCGAGCGAGCGAGCGAGCGAGCGAGCGAGCGAGCGAGAGAGCGAGCGAGCGAGCGAGCGAGCGAGCGAGCGAGCGAGCGAGCGAGCGAGCGAGGAGAGCGAGCGAGCGAGCGAGCGAGCGAGCGAGCAGCGAGCGAGCGAGCGAGCGAGCAGCGAGCGAGCGAGCGAGCGAGCGAGCGAGCGAGCGAGCGAGCGAGCGAGCGAGCGAGAGCGAGCGAGCGAGCGAGCGAGCGAGAGCGAGAGCGAGCGAGCGAGCGAGCGAGCGAGCGAGCGAGCGAGCGAGCGAGCGAGCGAGCGAGGCGAGCTAAGCGAGCGAGCGAGCGAGCGAGCGAGATAGCGAGGAGCGAGGAGCGAGCGAGCGAGCGAGCGAGCAGCGTAGCGAGTCGAGCGAGCGAGCGAGCGAGCGAGCGAGCGAGCGAGCGAGCGAGCGAGCGAGCAGCGAGCGAGCGAGCGAGCGAGCGAGCGGAGCGAGCGAGCGAGAGAGCGAGCGAGCGAGCGAGCGAGCGAGCGGAGCGAGCGAGCGAGGAGCGAGCGAGCTGAGCGACGCGAGTCTATCCGAGCGAGCGTAGCTAGCGAGGGAGCATCGAGCGAGCGAGCGATGCGATCTAGCGAGGAGAGGAGCTAGCGAGCGAGCGAGCGAGGAGGAGCTAGCGACGAGCGATCGACTTATCGATCTATCGACTATCAGTCGATCTATCTATTATTATCTTCTATCTATCTATCGAGCTAGATAGATCTATCTAGCTATTATCTATCTATCCATTCGTCAATTTGAGAAAGAACTGATCTCTTTAAAAACCAGTTCTCGACCAATATTGTCTGTTATGAGTCAATGTTGTAGGCTGGTTGGATGTGTATCAAATAAAGGTCTCCCTTAACGTTTTTACAGTCAGTTTTTCTTGTTGTTGCTGTTAATTCAGGTTTCCTTGATAAATAATTTTTAAGGGTGGTTTTGATTGTGGTAAATGTTGATAGATGATATTTTTTATTTTGTTCACTTTATGTTTTTGTTATTATTTACTACCAGAGGATGCTTCAGTTTTTTTTTGTTTTCTCTGCTAAAGAGCTCATTCCTCAAAACTCTAAAAGGTAGATAAACACAATGAACGATAACGTATGTATGTATATACTCCTGTGAAAATAACAGATGAATAGGTAGAAAAAAGTTGTTTGTAGTATTAAGTTAAGAAAAAACCAACAATGATAATATTAAATTTCATTTTCAGTTTGTACTCTTTACAAAATTAGCCGGATTTAATAGCTTGAGGCGTATTGGTATATTAATAGAAATATATATGTTTGACTACGGTACTTATATAAGAGTTTCTTTTTACCTGCAGGTCCTTAAAGTGTTAAAAATTAAAAGCCTTTTTCGAACCAATATTGTTTGTGGCCGTATTATCTGTGTGAATGATAATTTTTGTCACCACATTTTAATTTAAATTCAACATTGGCCCTTATAATTTTATAACCTTCGGTTAAAGTAAGATTTTTGTGGCTATCAAGCTGTTTTTGTTTCTTACAAAAATAAAACGTTATTTTCTTTTCCACAAACTATAGTGTAATTTAACTTACAATCTTGTCATAATTACATAAAAGAAACATATAATTTTGTCATATTTTTGTTGTTGTTGTTAAAGTTTCCAATTTTCTCATTTTTTGGTTGTTTCTTGGTTTTATGGTAATTTTAATGTGTTGGTAATACCCTACAACACCATAGTTGCAAGGTTATTACGTTTGTGATGAACCATCCTTTTCAATAAGGAGTCAAAGCTATAATGCCTTTAAAGGTTTATAGAAATCGACTTGATCCAAAGATTTTTTAAAATGAATTTTCTCTAAAACAAAAACAAATTTTAACCATTCAATATTCACTTAAATTAGCTTCACTTTAAAACCAACCTACTTGACCAAGTTTGTGTATTGGCTAAAGTTGTTTGTAGTTGTTGTTATGCCATTAAGACAAGAAATAACAACAACAACAACAAAAACAATGAAAACAAAGTCCATTCATTCAAATGTGCCCAGTTAACAGATAGTCAGACAGACAGACATTCGAACGTACAGGCCAGACCTTTTGGTTTAATAACGATAACGTGATGATGTACATTTCATTTAAAGTTTAAAAAGGTATTCCTTAGCTACAGACATTGACTGCTTCCATACAAACTTGTATATTTTCCAAATCTCCCCCCCAAAAAAAGCACGAGCTATAAAATTGATGTTTTGTTTTCTTCCTTTTTTTATGATTTCTTTTACTAAACACTTTTATTTTGGTTTCGGTATGGGTTTGTTCATGATAAAAGATGTACTATTAAAGCTGAATCATCTTGGCATGGTTGATAAACATTAAGAAAATTTGTAAACCTAAAGTTAAGTAGCATCACTAGCGTTTGGTATTGGAAATTGTAGAAGTGTTTACAAAAAAACTTTAGTAGTTTTGAAAGAAAAATACCTGAGATTGAGAATACCTGGAACATGCTGTTCTCAGTTGTAAATCTTTTTAAAATGTTTAAAATCGGCATGATTTTGCTAAAATAAGACAAAAAATCTAGGCGATGTATTCCAATACTAGTATTAACGTACTACGCCAGAACGAACCGTACAAACGATCCATTTAATACTAATGCTGGGCCCCATCTCAAAACCACTTTTTACATCCAGAATATATGGAAAAATCTAGATCGGTTTTCGATTTCCTGCATAAAATCTTAAGGACAATTAACACAGATATTCCAAAACATTAGACAGTCCTAGTTCAGTTCTAGTTTAGTTCTAGTTTAGTTCTAGTTTAGTTCAGTTCTAGTTCAGTTCTAGTTCAGTTCTAATTCAGTTCTAATTCAGTTCTAGTTCAGTTCTAGTGCTAGTTTAGTTCTAGTTCTGTTCTAGTTCAGTTCTAGTTCAGTTCTAGTTCAGTTCTAGTTCAGTTCTAGTTCAGTTCTAGTTCAGTTCTAGTTCAGTTCTAGTTCAGTTCTAGTTCAGTTCTAGTTCAGTTCTAGTTCAGTTCTAGTTCAGTTCTAGTTCAGTTCTAGTTCAGTTCTAGTTCAGTTCTAGTTCAGTTCTAGTTCAGTTCTAGTTCAGTTCTAGTTCAGTTCTAGTTCAGTTCTAGTTCAGTTCTAGTTCAGTTCTAGTTCAGTTCTAGTTCAATTCTAGTTCAGTTCTAGTTCAGTTCTAGTTCAGTTCTAGTTCAGTTCTAGTTCAGTTCTAGTTCAGTTCTAGTTCAGTTCTAGTTCAGTTCTAGTTCAGTTCTAGTTCAGTTCTAGTTCAGTTCTAGTTCAGTTCTAGTTCAGTTCTAGTTCAGTTCTAGTTCAGTTCTAGTTCAGTTCTAGTTCAGTTCTAGTTCAGTTCTAGTTCAGTTCTAGTTCAGTTCTAGTTCAGTTCTAGTTCTAGTTCAGTTCTAGTTCAGTTCTAGTTCAGTTCTAGTTCAGTTCTAGTTCAGTTCTAGTTCAGTTCTAGTTCATTCTAGTTCAGTTCTAGTTCAGTCTAGTTCAGTTCTAGTTCAGTTCTAGTTCAGTTCTAGTTCAGTTCTAGTTCAGTTCTAGTTCAGTTCTAGTTCAGTTCTAGTTCAGTTCTAGTTCAGTCTAGTTCAGTTCTAGTTCAGTTCTAGTCAGTTCTAGTTCAGTTCTAGTTCAGTTCTAGTTCAGTTCTAGTTCAGTTCTAGTTCAGTTCTAGTTCAGTTCTAGTTCAGTTCTAGTTCAGTTCTAGTTCAGTTCTAGTTCAGTTCTAGTTCAGTTCTAGTTCAGTTCTAGTTCAGTTCTAGTTCAGTTCTAGTCAGTTCTAGTTCAGTTTCTAGTTCAGTTCTAGTTCAGTTCTAGTTCAGTTCTAGTTCAGTTCTAGTCAGTTCTAGTTCAGTTCTAGTTCAGTCCTAGTTCAGTTCTAATTCAGTTCGATAAGTTAGGAATGAATACAATATTTGGTAACGACGATAGGTATTAAAGTTTTGTTGGGCATTTCTTAGTTTAGGAGGTTATTGAATTTACTCCCTGAATATTTGAATTTCTAAAAATCCAGTCTTAGTGGATCTTGGAAGATCAATTTTCTGCTCAAATTTCTAGCTTCAACAATTAGCTCCTAAACTCAATATTAATACAACAAATGTTATAGGATTCAATATAGGCCAATATATGTACAAACATACCACTCTAATTCGACCTATTTACCAGATTTATTAATTTTTTGTAAAAAAGATCCATTAAACATCAAATTGTGAAGAGCACTTGTGTAAGCAAGTTCCCATAAAATGAATTGCCTAAATGTCTAAATTACCAATTACATATCATCTCAAAATTCTACATTATCTCATCAAAAAGTTCTTAGGAATGTCTGTTTTTTTAAACTATAAACATTTGTCAGTTATTTTGGAAGAACGCACAAACATAAGTTTCATTAAATTTCATATTAAAATGATATTTGTTCTCTAGCCATTAGATGTCACTCGAAATGATCTGTTTAATGTTGTAAAAGCTATATAAACAAATATACATTTCATTTAAACATCAATAAAGTTCAATAACATTTATTTTTTAATTCATTCATTCATTTGTAAAAGTCAAACATTTAAACATTTATATGATTTGATAGATTTTTGTTAACGATAACCACGCATATATAGTATGTGTGTATGTTGGCTCTATCGGTTTAAAATATTTTCTGTAAATTGACCTTAAAGCATTCTCGTTTCACGAAAAAACACTCATTTAACAAATAGATAGAAAACTTGAAAAAAAAACTTATTGATAATGTTGGAAACCCTCTCAATAAATACTCGTAAAACTTTATTATGAACTTATTTTATTTACAAGAAAATAAATTCAAATAACAAACAAAAACAACTTACGTTACAACTACAGTTTGAACTTAATGATAAAGTTAATCATAGATACTCGCATACATATCTCGATAGATGTACATTTTTGTTTGCTTATATGACAGATAGTACTTCGATTCCTATTTTTTTTTTTTTTTTTTTTTTGGTAAAAACAAACATACAGTATCTACAAATAACGTGTGATGTGATCTTGACACATGATCAACCCATTGATGTAAATTAAAAAAAAATCATACTACTCAACTTATAGAGTAGATTGAGAAAAAAATGTAATGATGAAACAGAAAGATATAAACCCGGTGTTATTTACATAAACCTAGACAGACGACAGCATACATTTCCAGACAACAACAATGATAAAAAACAACAACAACATTAAAAATATCAGATGTTAGATAGATTTTTTAGGGCGTTTATTAGAGTATTAAAATGTAATCAATACTCTACTTTACATATAAATATTAACACTATGGGGTATTTAAATAAGGGCGATATAGGTAAATAGCTAAAAATTGTTTATTAAATAATAGTTGCAATTCGAATCCCCTCCTTGTGTACCGTTCTCACAATTGTTGCTTCGGATAGGGTCTGAAAATTGGCGCACTGGAAGCAACGAGACTGTGTTCAGTTCTAATTCAATTCTAGTTTAGTTCTAGTCCAGTTCTAGTTCTGTTCTAGTTCAGTTCTAGTTCAGTTCTGTTCTAGTTCTGTTCTAGTTCTGTTCTAGATCTGTTCTAGTTCTATTTTAGTTCTGTTCTAGTTTTGTTCTAGTTCTGTTCTAGTTCTGTTCTAGTTCTGTTCTAGTTCTGTTCTAGTTCAGTTCTAGTTCTGTTCTAGTTCTAGTTCTGTTCTAGTTCAGTTCTAGTTCAGTTCTAGTTCAGTTCTAGTTCAGTTCTAGTTCTGTTCTAGTTCTGTTCTAGTTCAGTTCTAGTCTGTTCTAGTCTGTCTAGTTCTGTTCTAGTTCTGTTCTAGTTCTGTTCTAGTTCTGTTCTAGTTCTGTTCTAGTTCTGTTCTAGTTCTGTTCTAGTTCTGTTCTAGTTCTGTTCTAGTTCTGTTCTAGTTCTGTTCTAGTTCTGTTCTAGTTCTGTTCTAGTTCTGTTCTAGTTCTGTTCTAGTTCTGTTCTAGTTCTGTTCTAGTTCTGTTCTAGTTCTGTTCTAGTTCTGTTCTAGTTCTGTTCTAGTTCTGTTCTAGTTCTGTTCTAGTTCTGTTCTAGTTCTGTTCTAGTTCTGTTCTAGTTCTGTTCTAGTTCTGTTCTAGTTCTGTTCTAGTTCTGTTCTAGTTCTGTTCTAGTTCTGTTCTAGTTCTGTTCTAGTTCTGTTCTAGTTCTGTTCTAGTTCTGTTCTAGTTCTGTTCTAGTTCTGTTCTAGTTCTGTTCTAGTTCTGTTCTAGTTCTGTTCTAGTTCTGTTCTAGTTCTGTTCTAGTTCTGTTCTAGTTCTGTTCTAGTTCTGTTCTAGTTCTGTTCTAGTTCTGTTCTAGTTCTGTTCTAGTTCTGTTCTAGTTCTGTTCTAGTTCTGTTCTAGTTCTGTTCTAGTTCTGTTCTAGTTCTGTTCTAGTTCTGTTCTAGTTCTGTTCTAGTTCTGTTCTGTTCTGTTCTAGTTCTGTTCTAGTTCTGTTCTAGTTCTGTTCTAGTTCTGTTCTAGTTCTGTTCTAGTTCTGTTCTAGTTCTGTTCTAGTTCTGTTCTAGTTCTGTTCTAGTTCTGTTCTAGTTCTGCTCTAGTTCTGTTCTAGTTCTAGTTCAGTTCTAGTTCAGTTCTAGTTCAGTTCTAGTTCAGTTCTAGTTCAGTTCTAGTTCAGTTCTAGTTCAGTTCTAGTTCAGTTCTAGTTCAGTTCTAGTTCAGTTCTAGTTCAGTTCTAGTTCAGTTCTAGTTCAGTTCTAGTTCAGTTCTAGTTCAGTTCTAGTTCAGTTCTAGTTCAGTTCTAGTTCAGTTCTAGTTCAGTTCTAGTTCAGTTCTAGTTCAGTTCTAGTTCAGTTCTAGTTCAGTTCTAGTTCAGTTCTAGTTCAGTTCTAGTTCAGTTCTAGTTCAGTTCTAGTTCAGTTCTAGTTCAGTTCTAGTTCAGTTCTAGTTCAGTTCTAGTTCAGTTCTAGTTCAGTTCTAGTTCAGTTCTAGTTCAGTTCTAGTTCAGTTCTAGTTCAGTTCTAGTTCAGTTCTAGTTCAGTTCTAGTTCAGTTCTAGTTCAGTTCTAGTTCAGTTCTAGTTCAGTTCTAGTTCAGTTCTAGTCAGTTCTAGTTCAGTTTCTAGTTCAGTTCTAGTTCAGTTCTAGTTCAGTTCTAGTTCAGTTCTAGTTCAGTTCTAGTTCAGTTCTAGTTCAGTTCTAGTTCAGTTCTAGTTCAGTTTCTAGTTCAGTTCTAGTTCAGTTCTAGTTCAGTTCTAGTTCAGTTCTAGTTTCAGTTCTAGTTCAGTTCTAGTTCAGTTCTAGTTCAGTTCTAGTTCAGTTCTAGTTCAGTTCTAGTTCAGTTCTAGTTCAGTTCTAGTTCAGTTCTAGTTCAGTTCTAGTTCAGTTCTAGTTCAGTTCTAGTTCAGTTCTAGTTCAGTTCTAGTTCAGTTCTAGTTCAGTTCTAGTTCAGTTCTAGTTCAGTTCTAGTTCAGTTCTAGTTCAGTTCTAGTTCAGTTCTAGTTCAGTTCTAGTTCAGTTCTAGTTCAGTTCTAGTTCAGTTCTAGTTCAGTTCTAGTTCAGTTCTAGTTCAGTTCTAGTTCAGTTCTAGTTCAGTTCTAGTTCAGTTCTAGTTCAGTTCTAGTTCTGTTCTAGTTCAGTTCTAGTTCAGTACTAGTTCAGTTCTTGTTAATTTCTAGTTCAGTCCAGTCCAGTTCTAGACCTGTTTAAGTACAGTTATAGTCCAGTTCCTTTCTGGAAAGAACCACTTGCTATTAAACTAATTTCTCGGAGTATAAAAACGTATGTAAATTTATCACTAACATTTAATATAGAATATATGTATGTACCTCATGAACAGATTATTTACATATATCGTTTTTTATGTCTCTGGAAGGTCAATAAAATCGATGGTTTGAAAAAAAAAACGTTAGTCGCTATATTTTCTACATATAACATTTCATTTCAACTCAGTTGAGTTTTTGATCAATAAAAATTGTGTTTCCATCAACTTAAACAAACACAACAAGATGATGACTGTCGTCTGGTCGTATGTAAATATTCGAATACATGAATATATAGATTTTTTGTGTATTCTTATGTTTTGTTTGATAATGTTTGGTTAAAAAATGCATTTTTCTAATTGAAAAACAAACAAATTCTTTTTTTCTTGTTTTTTTTTTTTTTTGTTAAGTGTTAGTAAGCTGCTTTGATGAAGACGATAGTGCTAGAGCTGGTCCTCTCTATTAACAGTATCGATGTTCTTTTTTCTTTCGTTCTTTTTATTTAGTAAAAAGAAATGAAAACATTATTTAGATGAAAAAGGTATTTTAGCATCTGTGTGTTCTTGTTCTTTCATGTTTGTTTATTCACAAAATACTGAAAGACCGATGGTAAAGAAAAATAACGACATTCAAATTTAAATCAACACCTTTTTATGACGGATATAAATGTACTTCAATCCCTTGATGTGTGTAGTTTTGTTGTTATTTTTATGAATGTTTATATGACCGTATATACACGTTTCCAAATCTAAACAAAACCTTAATTATACTCACGCATGCATGTTTGTCTTTAAAATTCAAAACTTTAAATGTGTTTTTCTTTCCGGCCTGCAGTTCCACTAGAAAACACTTCAAGTATTTGTTAAATATGTGAGTTTTTTTTTGTCTTCTTTTGATCACTGCTCAGATGCAGAGATTTGTATGAAAAAAGGGCTTTTTTAGAGTTAAATAAATATTCAAATTAGTATTGAATTTAAATTGTATTAATTATAAGTCTATCTTTGTTACAGCTTCCGAATTGGTTACATAATTAGACTTAATTAGTTGTAACTTCGAATTATGTTGTTTTGAGTATTTTTATTGAATAAGTTAACTATTCTTCAGAGTAATGAGATTGAGTGAATGATATGTGAACATCTGGTGAAAAGCTGAACTGTTTAATCTTTTATATTTTCTACCAGAAATACATATGTACATATATGTATGTATATGAAATAAACACTGATGCATATATGCATATACTTGAGCGAAATGGATCATAGCACTGATAGGATTCTCAATAAACACCGCTTTCTGTAAAAGTAAATTTACATAAAAAGGGAACTATATCGAAAAACACTTTTTACTAAGCTAAATATTAAAGCTCTGATCTAGTTCAGTTCAGTTCAGTTCTGTTCTAGTTCTGTTCTAGTTCAGTTCTAGTTCAGTTCTAGTTCAGTTCTAGTTCAGTTCTAGTTCAGTTCTAGTTCAGTTCTAGTTCAGTTCTAGTTCAGTTCTAGTTCAGTTCTAGTTCAGCTCTAGTTCAGTTCTAGTTCAGTTCTAGTTCAGTTCTAGTTCAGTTCTAGTTCAGTTCTAGTTCAGTTCTAGTTCAGTTCTAGTTCTGTTCTAGTTCTGTTCTAGTTCTGTTCCAGTTCTGTTCTAGTTCTGTTCTAGTTCTGTTCTAGTTCTGTTCTAGTTCTGTTCTAGTTCTGTTCTAGTTCTGTTTATACCCTACACCACTATAGTGGGGAGGGTATTATGCGTTTGTTCTGATGTTTGTAACACCCAAAAATATTCACTTCCTGAGTCGATTAAGCTATGTCCGTCCGTCCGTCCGTCCGTCTGTTTGTCTGTGTGTCCATGTAAACCTTGTGCGCACTCTACAGGTCGCAATTTTTGAGATAATTTGATAAAATTTGGAACATGCACTTCTCTTGGTCGAAGGACGAACGCTATTGAAAATGGTTGAAATCGGTCCATTATTTCACCTAGCCCCCATACAACCGGACCCCCCGAATAGGGCTTTTGACCTGATAATTATGTTAAATGATCCACTATATCTACACAAATGGGAAAAATTTAGTTTTATATATGTCTTAATAATTATAGTGATTTTCGTAAAGATCGGGCATTATTAGACCCTAGCCCCCATACAAATTCCCCCTCAGAAAATGACTTGAATGTTCACAATTCACTTATAAACACTAGTATCACGATGAAATTTGGCACAAATGAGTTTTATATAAACAACAATAAATTTTATAGGGATCGGACCAAGTTTTACCCTAGCCCCCATATAACCGGACCTTCCGATTTGGGCCTTTTAGCTCATAACTTTGTCAAATATACTACTATCTCTCCAAAAATCGGCACAACTAAGTTTGATATAATTATAAATAACACTGTCGATTTTTATAATGATCGGGCATTATTTGACCCTATCCCCCATACAAAATTCCCTTCACAAAATGACTTGAATGTCCACAATTCACTTATAAACACTAGTATCATGATGAAATTTGCCACAAATAGATTTTTGCCCTAGCCCCCATACAACCGGACCTACCGATTTGGGCCTTTTAGCTCATAACTACTATAAATATACTACTATCTTCCCAAAAATTGGAACAACTAAGTTTAATATAATTATAAATAACACTGTCATTTTTCGCCATGATCGGAAATAAAAAGTAGCCAATTGCCAGACATACAGGAATGTGCTGTGAAAATTTGAAGAAAATCGGTTTAGCCGTTTAGCAGTCTATAACGTTCAAACATACTAACATATAAACCCACAAACAAACAAACACACATTCATTTTTATATATGTATATAGATAATTCCCAATAACACATTTTATAAGGATCGGCTCAATTTCTGCCTTAGCCCCCATACATCCGGACCTTCCGATTTCGGCCGTTTATCTTTTAACTACGTCTAATATACTACTATCTATCCAAAAGTCGGCACAATGTGGTGATGTTTGTAACACTCAAAAATATTTGTCCTTATTAAGCTATGTCCGTCTTTGTGACGCAACAGATCGCAATTTTGAATATAATTTGTTAAAATGGGTCACATACTATTTTCTGGATCCACTGACGATGGCTGTTGAAAATTATTGAAATCGGTCTTTTATTTCTCCTAGTCAGCATACAATCGAACATGAACAGACATTATTTGGAATCCATATAAGATTAACAGAAATGCTTTATTATTGAAATTAATCACATTTAATATTCGCAATTGGTGTAGGGTATCATATGGTCGGCCACGCCCGACTATAATTTCTTACTTGTCTAGTTCTGTTCTAGTTCTGTTCTAGTTCTGTTCTAGTTCTGTTCTAGTTCTGTTCTAGTTCTGTTCTAGTTCTGTTCTAGTTCTGTTCTAGTTCTGTTCTAGTTCTGTTCTAGTTCTGTTCTAGTTCTGTTCTAGTTCTGTTCTAGTTCTGTTCTAGTTCTGTTCTAGATCTGTTCTAGTTCTGTTCTAGTTCTATTCTAGTTCTGTTCTAGTTCGGTTCTAGTTCAGTTCTAGTTCAGTTCTGTTCTAGTTCTGTTCTAGTTCTGTTCTAGTTCTGTTCTAGTTCTGTTCTAGTTCTGTTCTAGTTCTGTTCTAGTTCTGTTCTAGTTCTGTTCTAGTTCTGTTCTAGTTCTGTTCTAGTTCTGTTCTAGTTCTGTTCTAGTTCTAGTTCTGTTCTAGTTCTGTTCTACTTCTGTTCTAGTTCTATTCTAGTTCTGTTCTAGTTCTGTTCTAGTTCTGTTCTAGTTCGGTTCTAGTTCTATTTTAGCTCTATTGTAGTTCTGTTCTAGTTCTGTTCTAAAGTCCTTAGGGAAGTGTTCTGTAATCACTTGCAAATAGATCACTTTCTAATAGATATCTAAGAATATGTTTGTTCAAAAAAATTTGCTAACATATTAAATTAAATTTAAATTAAATTTGATACTAATGACTGACATGAACTCTTACTTTAAAATTTTTACCCCTGAAATTTGAATTTCATATGCCTCAAATAACATGCAAAAAAAAAACAGACAAATTAAAAAAACAAACTACTAATTCACTCATACAGACAGATAAATAGACAGTCGTAATTGAAAAGACGACAATTTTAAATTACAAGTTTCTAACCCATACTATCTTAAACTTTTCACCGTTTCAAAACAATACGAAAAATTATGTATAAAAGACAAATTTATCTGTGAAATGTCACAAAGAAAATCATCATAATTTGCAACACAAAGATATAATCTTAAAAAACAATCTAAATACAAAGGATACCAAACAACTGCAAAGAAAGGAGATGATTTCTACAAGGCGAGTTAAAATCATAAAGAAAATATATACTTTTGTATTGTGCAAATTAAAGGAAGAATTGAACAAAATTTAAGAAAACATCTTTATGACAAATGTTTATAACGACCACCATGACTAATAGAGAACATCAGCAGAACAGTTGGAGGACAGTAGAAAGACAGAACTAAATTATGAAGAAGTGTTGTAGAAACAACTTGTGTAGAATAAATGTACAATAAAATGAAGTGTAACAAGGAATACACAAATACTATTTGAAACTGTGCACTATGGGCTGAAGTAAAAAATCAGCTTGATCTAGTTATATCTCTCTCTCATTATATAACATTTCTGGTCAACAAACGATACTTTTTGCAGAATTTTTATTTTCATATGTCCTTTTATGTCGTGTTTTCTCCTTTAGACTTAATAATGATTGTACTATCTATCAAGCTGAAATTTCTGATAGGGATATTAGAATAAATACTGCTAGTCAATGTGCTATTAAATCCCTGATAGATGTTTAATCAGCATCAAAATTGGTCCACGAGTGCCGAGTAATTTTTAATGAGATGACGAGCCATTCAATTATCACACTTCTTTGAGTCATGGGTCAACATATGCAGATATGTAGCGTTGCCTTATCAGAAATTAAAAAGCATATCTTTACATTCAAAACTATAGCTCAGAACCGATGGCCATACGAGTATAGTTACTAAATCACGAGAACACTATGGCTTTGTAGGGATGCATATATATAATAGCCTCTCTATTTATTAGATCTCAGTAGATTATAGTTAGGTGCTCTAATAGCAGTTATCTCTGGCCACTGCAAATTTGGAGACCTCATGGGTCTCTTTTGTTGATAAAATGAAAAACCCATAACTCATCTTCTGTACAACTGTCCGGCTCTTCAAAGAATTCTTTATTAAATACCTGGATCTATTAAATGTTCAACTTCGCATAAATGTTTTTCAAAATCGGCCCAATTCACGTGAAGTCATTGAATATATTAATCCTCGGAAAGGATTAATAAATTTAAAGGACTTTATAATTTCTCAAGGAATGAGAAATTATAAAGTGTAGTTTTAAGCGTGTGGGGAAAAAAGAGAAAAACACAAGGGATTAGTTTTAAATAAAAAGGGATTTTATTTAAGTAAAAATGATGCTCACCTTTGGCTGGTTTAGGAAGAAGTGAAAGTTTATTTCTTTTTTAAATGCCTTGAAGGCTCTTTTCACACAACGTTATAACGGATACTTATGTTTCGTTAAGTTTAATACATAATAAGTAAATTAAATACAGTTTAGTTTTGTACATACGTTAACTATGTATATAAACTAGGGTTTACAAAAGTATTAAATTCAAATAAAAACCAAGGGAAAAGCTTACAAACTAATAATTCATTTTATATAAATTCAATTAAAGAAAAATAATGAAATAATAATAAAATAATAAAAAATAATAAAATTCTAACTAACAATCAATTCAATATAATTCAATTCTTAATGCTAATTTGGACATGGCGCCCCTCGTTGCACATGTGCAACCTAATTGTTTGAGGTAGCGCATAGGACGGCGGCCAGTGAACGAATTGCCTCAGAGATGACACGGTTGGGCATAGCGGGTGGATTGTTGTTTCGCCGAGACATGGTGGTGCTGTTTATACGCCTTGGATGTTGGCGACTAGTTCTGGTGCTGGAAGTGTTGGTTCGGCGACGGTGGAGGTTGGTGGTGTTACGACGATGATGTTGATGATTGGTGTTGGCGGTACGGTGGCGTTGTGGTTGAGAATTGGTGGGGCGACGGCGATTAGGGTTGGCACGATGGCGGTAGTCTCGGTGGCTTGGACGGACCAGTTGACGTTCGCCCAATCTATTCTGGACACTGCCTTCTGGTGCAGTGACTCGGGGATGACGGCTTGGGTGGAGTAGCGTGTGATGTAGCCGACCACAATACATACACGTATCGGGGCTGTCGCAACTGTACACGTTGTGTGTTCTGGCCAAACAGTTCAGGCAGTATTCATACCGCCGAGCCACTACAAAACGCTCTGCTGACTCCATCGCCAAAAAACGCCGGCAGAACCGTAGCGCGTGGTAACGGTCACAGAGTCGGCACTGGTGCACTGTTGGGTCTCTTGGTGATTGATCTCGCATGCTGTAAGGAGAAAACGTATGAGTAATGTTGATTTAAGAAGTAATGGGAATGGAAATGGGAAAAAACGATTATGATAGGATATAGGAATGTGGGATAAACAATGTTAGTAAGTAATTAGTCGCTAGTTTGAACGTTATTATATGGCAGATAGCATAATTTAGTGATGGGACGAGTGATGATGCCGCCTTTTGTACGAACATCAACTACTCGAACATAATTATCGCAACCGCTGTGTATTTTTTCTATTCTGCCTAAACGCCATTCACATGGTGGTAGAAGATCGTCAATTACCACTACAAAATCTCCTATTTTTAGATTAGGCGTAGAAAACTTCCATTTATATCTCTTATGGAGTGATTTTAAGTATTCTTGCTTCCACTCGATCGCAAGTTTTTGGTTAATCGCTTTTAGTTTTTCCCATCGATTTATTAAGGAAAGATTTTGATAGTTTGGATCGGGTAAAGCCATAATTGGACCGCCACGGAGAAAGTGTCCTGGGGTCAACGCGGTAAGATCAGCTGGGTCCTCAGAGAGAGCGGATATGGGCCTAGAATTCAATACACCTTCAATACGAGCTAACACCGTGGTAAACTCTTCAAATGTGAACCGATGGGCTCCTGCCACCCGCTTTAAATGGAATTTAAAGCTTTTGACCGCCGCTTCCCAAAGTCCTCCCATGTGGGGAGCCTGGGGGGGAATGAAAGACCACTCAAACCCATGAGTTATGTATTTTTGAGCAATGTCTTGAGAAACGGAGTTTATAAAAGTAGTAAATTCCTTGCGTAAAGCTCGATTCGAACCAACAAAATTTCTACCATTGTCAGAGACTAGTTTGTGTGGAAGACCACGGCGACCAACAAATCGGGCGAATGTTGCTTGGAACGCAGCTGCAGAAAGGCTGGAACAGGGCTCTAAATGGACCGCTTTTGTAGCAAAACATACAAATACGCATGCATATCCTTTGATGATGATCTTCGTAAATTGGAACTTTTAAGCTCAAACGGACCGGCAAAATCTACTCCGGTTATGTTGAATGGGAAGGACAGGGTACAGCGGTCGGTAGGCAAAGCCGCCATAATTTGAGAGCATGGTTGTTTCTTATGAATTATACAAGTTTTGCAATATCTTATGAGTTTTTTAACTTTGAGTTTAAGACGAGAGATATAAAATTCGGTTTGTATCATCCGACACATTAAGGTGCATTCTCCATGGGCTAGAATCTCGTGCAAATGGGATAAATATAGGTTACAAAAGTGTGAATTTCGGGGTAGAATGATTGGGAAACGCTCGTTGTAAGGTAATAAAGAATTGGCTAGGCGACCATTGACTCTTAAAAGACCTTTGGAGTCTAGAAATGGA
The DNA here is from genome assembly GCF_015586225.1 of Lucilia sericata. Classification (NCBI taxonomy): domain Eukaryota; kingdom Metazoa; phylum Arthropoda; class Insecta; order Diptera; family Calliphoridae; genus Lucilia; species Lucilia sericata. The sequence continues at coordinate 16,993 of NW_023995340.1, read as the reverse complement.
TTTAACGTGAATAAAGAGCTGTCTTTTGGAACGGGCTGATTTTCAGAGAGTAATTCATATTCACGCTGGTAGAATTCTTTCTGAGCTAACATTATTAATCTGGACTTTACAGAATTGACTTCCTGTTGACTGAGTTGAGAATTGTGATCAGCTAAGTTGTTGGTTTGATTGGCAAACGAAGGTTTAAAACGCCGAATATATCGAAAAACGTATGCAAGAACTCTTAACGATCTCGTGTAGGAGGAGAATCTTTTAAGAATGTCTACGGAAGAGACTGTAGTTTGAAAGCTACTGATGGGAACCGTTAAGCTTTGGGTTTGTGTTTGCTTAAGAATAGAAATTTCGGGAGATTTCGTGGTATTCAACGGATTATTCTGTGGCCATTCCGAAACCGGGTTTGTAAGCCATGGTGGGCCCTGCCACCAAAGTTGGTTGTTGATTAAGTCCTGTGGTCTGCATCCTCTGGAACCTAGATCAGCGGGATTGAAATGAGTTGGAACATGGCGCCATTTTGCATTTGGCAATAATTTATGGATTTGGCCTACACGATTAGAAACATAGATTTCTTTCCAGGTTGAAGGTGGCTTAGCAAGCCATCCTAAAACAATCGATGAGTCACACCATAAAATGATTTCGTGATTTTTCATATTAAGCGAAGATATCGTATATTGTACTAGTTTAGCTAGCATAACTGCGCCAGAAAGTTCCAAGCGCGGTAAAGTTGTAGATGCTAATGGTGCTACTTTGCTTTTGGAAACTAGCAAATGCGAAAAAACGACAGGAGAAGATGTTTGTATTCTAATATATACTGCTGCACAATACGCCAATTTGGAGGCATCACAGAATCCGTGAATTTGAATAGTATCAACGGGAGTGAACTGAATCCAACGAGGGATTTGGATTTCATTTATATGCGAGAGATCGCTTACGATTTCATTCCAGATTCGGAGAGAATCTGTACTGACAAAATCATCCCAATCGATTCGTTCCAGCCATAATTGCTGAATGAGAATTTTGCCTTTAATGACTACGGGTGATATCCAGCCAGCTGGATCGAACAATTTGGCTACTGAAGATACGATTTTGCGTTTGGTTATTTTTGTTTCTTGAGGAATAGATTCAAAAGTATATGTGAACGAATCAGTCAGTGCGTTCCAGCGAATGCCGAGAGTTTTTGTCGCACTGGAATCATGAAATTTGAGAAAATCAGAATCATAAAGATCTTCTTTGGGAAAAGAAGCTAACAAACGAGAGTTATTGGAGGTTAATTTCTTTAATAAGAAACCAGCTGATTCTAGAGTTTGCACCAGCTCTTTCTGGGATTTTATAACCTCTTCGAGAGAATGACCACCAGTTAGAATGTCGTCTACATAAGTTTCTCTACGTAATATATCAGCTGCTTTGGGAAACTTATCTTCGGAATCAGACGCTAACTGGATTAATGTCCTAATGGCTAAAAATGGTGCACAATTTATACCAAATGTAACAGTCTTTAACTGGTAATCTTTGATGGCCTCCCGGGGGGATTTTTGGAAGAGTATTCTCTGAAACGGTCTGTCTTGGGGATTGACTAATATCTGACGATACATTTTTTGTATGTCACCGCTGAAAACAAATTTGTAAAAACGCCAATTTAATATCACTGTCATCAGATCAGCTTGAAGTGTGGGACCAGTATAAAGAACGTCGTTTAATGAAAACCCTGACTTAGTTTTGCGGGAAGCATTGAAAACAACCCTAACCTTCGTAGATTTGCTTTCTGGTCTTACGACTGCATGATGAGGGAGATAAAAGGAGTTACATTTATTTTCCGAAAAGTACTCACGAGAAGTTGTTTCTTCCATATGATCGAGGGTTATATACTCAGTGAGCACGTCGTTATATTGAGTGCTTAACGCGGGATCTTTTTCCAACATCTGTTCCATCCGAACATATTGACTAAGAGCGATAAATCTTGATGGGCTAAGAAACCTTGATTCCGGGAACTCCTGTCGAAATGGTAATCTGACCATATATCGTCCATTTGGTAAGCGTGTTGTGGTTTGTTGATAAAATTTTTCACAATATTCATCCTCTGAAGAAGCTGGCCGGGTTGATGGAATTTCTTCCTGCTCCCAAAACTTCCGAACTAATTCATCCAAGGTAAAGTCTTCAGTGGAACCAACGCATGTTGAAAACGAGTATATTGGCTGAGTCTTCACGGGGCCACTAAGCACCCATCCGAAAACCGTTCTATATGCAGAAGCAGAGCCACATACATCTCGTTTGATGCCATCAAGATTTATATAACGTTCACTGTCATTTCCAAGGATTAAATCGATCGAGGAAGATATATTAAAATTTGGATCAGCTAAGTCAATACCAGAAAGCTCAATTGGGTTAGGGAGTTCAAAGGAAACCGAGGGAATCTTATTCGTGACTTTAGGTAAAACGATAGCAGTTACGGGTAACCGAAACTTGGATTTGTGCGAGACCAAAACCAAATCACATTCTTTTTCTGAAACTTGAGTTTGACCGCCAACTCCTATTATTTCGCAGTATGATTTTCTAGATGGGATATTTAAACGATTTCGAACCTTTTCAGATATAAAGGTCCTCTCAGAACCTGGGTCAATGAGAGCTCTAATCGAGAATAATTCCCCTCTACTTTCTATTTGAACCATTGCAGTTCGTAACAAGACTTTAGTATCACTCATGGCATAATTCGCATTAACTTGGAAAGTTTTGTGAGCATTTGAGGTTGCTGGACCGTTTTCAGATTCATTTGACTCAACGGATCTAGAATTAGTCGTTTTTGGATCAGATTTTATGTTTTGATCGTTTTTGTTTGGACACGTTTGATTTGAGCTATTCCGAGGAGGATTAAAAGAACGCATGTGAAGCAGTGTGTGATGCTTTTTACCACAATTTAAACAGGAATTTTTGCTCATACAATTCTTTTTCGTGTGAGATTGTGACAAACAATTGTTACAAAACTTATTCTTGAAAATGAAATCAACTCTTTCTTGAATTGAAAGCTTACGAAATTGCGAACAAGTTCTCAAACTGTGATCTTCATCGCACATTTTGCATTTGTAATTAAGTTTTTCTTGGGATGAGTACATTTGAACTTGTGAATGAGTTTCATTTTGATTAAGGAAAGCAGATTTGTTCACTTTGATAGTGGAAATTCTTTCTACGACTTCACATCGTTTAAGTAGAAAATCACTTAATTGAGACCAGGTTGGTAACTCTCTACTGGCGTTTAATGATTGTTCCCATTGAGCCAATGTTTCGTTGGGTAATTTAGAATAGACTAAATTGACTAAAATGGGGTCCCAGCCTTCAACTGATATACTCATTGTATCAAGCATAGCTAAACAGTCAGTAACTGAGCTATGAATTCTTTGTAGGACTCATTATCCTCTACGCTAGCTACGGGAATATTGAAAAGGTTACGGATCTGATTGTCGACTAAAACTCTTACATTTTCATACCGCAACTTAAGTGCTTGCCAAGCTAGAGGAAAGTTATTATCGGTTAAAGGGAATCTTTTTACTATTGCTCCGGCTGAACCGGTAGTTTTATTTCTAAGATGATAAAGTTTTTCTGCGAGAGTTAGCCTTGGATGGTTAATGTAGACTGCCGTGAACATATCACGAAATGCCGGCCAGTCTTCATAACCTCCTGAAAATATTTGAGTATCGCATGGGGGCAATTTAAGACCTGTACTTAACCGATCATTAGATGTGTTCAATGGGGCTGAATCTATGCTAGCGCGAGCAATACTATCTCTTGACGTTTTTATCACATCAAGAAGTTTGGAAACGGTTAAATAATACATGTCGACACATGAATCGTATTGCTCTTGAGCTGTAGTTTTAACTTCTTCACTTTGATCAGAAAGCATTAGATCTTCATACGACTTTTCTACTTTACTCCAGCGAGTGTCTAAATCTTTCAGTTTTAAATCTATAAGTGCCTCAGATTGGCTTAAAATATCTTGGTTATCGCATTTTTTACAAAATGAAATTAAGTTTTTGGCATCAAATGCAAATCGCGTATTTAGAGAAGTCATTTTAATTTGTTATATGAAAAAAAATTGATAAGCTTTGTAGTTTTAATGAACTTTTAGAGAAATTCTTTGTAATTAGAAAGCGATTAAAGAAGAATCCTTTGTACTTGGGATTGATAAAGAGTAAAATTTGGACTAAAGTTGAGAAATCTTTTGTAGTTTGGATCGAAAATAGAGAAATCTATTTTAATTTGGATTGAGTTAGAGCGAAATCCTTTGTAATTTGGATTGAGAGAGATAAATCCTTTGTAATTTGGATTGTGTAAGATAAATCCTTTGTAATTCGGATTGAGTAAGAACGAAATCCTTTGTAATTTGGATTGAGAGTAATTTGGATAGAAATTGAGAGATCCTTTGTAATTTGGATCGAAATTTAGAGATCCTTTGTAATTTGGACCGAAAATAGAGAAATCCTTTGTAATTTGGATTAATTCTCAGATAGATACAAGCAAAATTGATAGGTGAGCAAAATTCTTTAAGCAGTAAGTTAAAATTTTTTTTCAAAGTTTTGTATAGTTTTGATTAATTATCGTCAAGTTCGATAATTTTCTCAAATGTAAAGCGTAAAAAATGTTATTCAAATAGTTTAAAATGTTATAATGTTAGTAAAAGGGAAATAATTTTCATAAATATTTGTAGTTTTCTTAACAATTGCTGTAAAATGTTTTTTTTTTTTTTGTATATATATAAAAGTTTGATCGATTATCGTTGGACTCGATAATTTTCTCAAACGTAAAGCGCAAATATTTTTTTTTGAATATTGATTAAATTTTCATAAAATCTTGTAATTTTCTTGTTACTCGCCGTAAAAATCCGCAAAATTGTAAATTATAATGATTTATATTATTATATTTTTTTTTTTTTTTTAATAAGCGATTATTAACTATTTCTTGATTTCTTTAAAATCAAAGAAATTTTTCTTTATCAAATTGCCGTAAATTTTCCGTAAAATTTTAATTTTCCTTTAAAGCAAGCGATTGCTTATAATTTTGATTTAAAATGATTTTATTTAGAATTATTTTTTAACCGATTTTAGTTTTAATCACTGTGCAGGTGTGTATAATTTGAAAGCAAGAGATTGCTAAATAAAAATTTTTAATTTTTTGAGAGAAAAAAAAAATATAATTTTGTTTTTTGCCAATAAAATTTTACACTGAAACCACTGTATCGAATTTTCCATTTATCAACAAGCGTCACTGTAACATTTATTCACAGTGGAATAGCAAGAACCACTTTTCCTTAGAAAATTTATTTTATTAAATTAATGATTTTATTATTTTTTATTGCCACAATATTAATTTAGAACTGTGATTATTTATTATTTTAAATTTATCACCAATTGCCAAGCGAAAATTTTAATTAAGCGAAAATTTGCATTCCAAAAAATTTTTTCAAAAATTTATTTTTAATTCGCTTTAATTTCTATAAGCAAAATTTTCCGTTTATCACAAATTGCCAAGCACCAAAAAAATTATTTATATAAAGAAGTGCAAAAAATTATCTAAAATTTTCTTTTAATATTATAAGATTTTATTTTTATATGATCAGAAAAAATTTTTTTTATTTTGTTTCACTGTGACCACTGTGCTCATTTATACATGCATAAAGAGAGAAATTATCTCCTTGAAGTAACAAATAAACCACACAAAATGTATACTCAAAAGCAACAATCAATATTCCAATAAATTATTTTTCCAAATATGTATATGGTATTTTTCCACAGCAATTATTTTATTGAGAATCAATTTTTAATAATTTTGATGTTCACTTGTTGTAGATGCACACAAAAAATATTTCCTGAATATTTATAATTATTTTATTTTTCAGTAATATTTTTTCACGTCGAGCCCACTGTGCGTTTTTTTTTCTTTTGTTCTTTATTTTCTTTTCACAATTTATTGAGAACAATTAAGAGAGTAGGAATATCACCGCTAACTGTAATGTATGTTTGTTATTGTTGCTTAATATTTATTGATGATCGATGGTGGTGGTTTTTTGTCACATTTAAACTCTTTGATATTTTGGTTTTGTTTTTTATTATTGCAATGTAATTTGTTCACTCTTTATGCTTTTGTATTACACAGTAAGTTTGTCGATTTTGGAAATAAATCTGACGTCACAATTTTTTGGAACTTTTAACACTCTTTTCCAGAATTTATTAAATTTTTAATAGAAATTTGGCAACAGGCTATTTTTTGCACTTTTTTTCTTGGCTTTTTTCCACTTTCACTGGCAATTTTTTTAAGAGTAATAAGGGATATTTTCTTTTTAATTAAATTTTAAGAGAATAATTCTTTTTTTTTTTTTTTTTAGTGGTGTTTATTGGCACAATTAAACAAATTTGAGAAATTTTCCTTTTCATTTATTTATTGGCAAAAATTTTAATTTATTAAGAGATTTTCCCTTTTAAATTTATTGGCAAAAATTTTTTTTTTTTTAATTTTTTAAGGGATTTTTTTCTTTTTTTTTTTTTGAATTTATTGGCAAAATTTCAATTTTAAAACATAAATTTTTTCCTTACACACACACACTTGCACAGATTTTTCACTTTAGAATTTTTTCTTTTTAAGAGTAAAAATAAATAAAATTTTGGTTTCTACTCACATTGGCATTGCAGTTTTTTGTACTTGCGTTTTTCCGACGGCAAATTGATTTTATTATTGGATGCACTCAAATGGCTTGGGAAGCTTCCTTTAGGGATTAGGCGACCAGTTCACTATTGGAGAAGGACGAAGGACCATGAATATATTAATCCTCGGAAAGGATTAATAAATTTAAAGGACTTTATAATTTCTCAAGGAATGAGAAATTATAAAGTGTAGTTTTAAGCGTGTGGGGAAAAAAGAGAAAAACACAAGGGATTAGTTTTAAATAAAAAGGGATTTTATTTAAGTAAAAATGATGCTCACCTTTGGCTGGTTTAGGAAGAAGTGAAAGTTTATTTCTTTTTTAAATGCCTTGAAGGCTCTTTTCACACAACGTTATAACGGATACTTATGTTTCGTTAAGTTTAATACATAATAAGTAAATTAAATACAGTTTAGTTTTGTACATACGTTAACTATGTATATAAACTAGGGTTTACAAAAGTATTAAATTCAAATAAAAACCAAGGGAAAAGCTTACAAACTAATAATTCATTTTATATAAATTCAATTAAAGAAAAATAATGAAATAATAATAAAATAATAAAAAATAATAAAATTCTAAATAACAATCAATTCAATATAATTCAATTCTTAATGCTAATTTGGACAGTCATTATTCTTGCTAATTTCGGGCTATAGTACTATTCGCTAAATCTAAATCTGTAAGTTCGAGTTCTAGTTCTAGTTCAGTTCTAGTTCAGTTCTAGTTCAGTTCTAGTTCAGTTCTAGTTCAGTTCTAGTTCAGTTCTAGTTCAGTTCTAGTTCAGTTCTAGTTCAGTTCTAGTTCAGTTCTAGTTCAGTTCTAGTTCAGTTCTAGTTCAGTTCTAGTTCAGTTCTAGTTCAGTTCTAGTTCAGTTCTAGTTCAGTTCTAGTTCAGTTCTAGTTCAGTTCTAGTTCAGTTCTAGTTCAGTTCTAGTTCAGTTCTAGTTCAGTTCTAGTTCAGTTCTAGTTCAGTTCTAGTTCAGTTCTAGTTCAGTTCTAGTTCAGTTCTAGTTCAGTTCTAGTTCAGTTCTAGTTCAGTTCTAGTTCAGTTCTAGTTCAGTTCTAGTTCAGTTCTAGTTCAGTTCTAGTTCAGTTCTAGTTCAGTTCTAGTTCAGTTCTAGTTCAGTTCTAGTTCAGTTCTAGTTCAGTTCTAGTTCAGTTCTAGTTCAGTTCTAGTTCAGTTCTAGTTCAGTTCTAGTTCTAGTTCTAGTTCAGTTCTAGTTCAGTTCTAGTTCAGTTCAAGTTCAGTTCTAGTTCAGTTCTAGTTCAGTTCTAGTTCAGTTCTAGTTCAGTTCAAGTTCAGTTCAAGTTCAGTTCTAGTTCAGTTCTAGTTCAGTTCTAGTTCAGTTCAGTTCAGTTCAGTTCAAGTTCAGTTCTAGTTCAGTTCTAGTTCAGTTCTAGTTCAGTTCAAGTTCAGTTCTAGTTCAGTTCTAGTTCAGTTCTAGTTCAGTTCTAGTTCAGTTCTAGTTCAGTTCTAGTTCAGTTCTAGTTCAGTTCTAGTTCAGTTCTAGTTCAGTTCTAGTTCAGTTCTAGTTCAGTTCTAGTTCAGTTCTAGTTCTAGTTCAGTTCTAGTTCAGTTCTAGTTCAGTTCAAGTTCAGTTCAAGTTCAGTTCTAGTTCAGTTCTAGTTCAGTTCTAGTTCAGTTCAAGTTCAGTTCAAGTTCAGTTCTAGTTCAGTTCTAGTTCAGTTCTAGTTCAGTTCAAGTTCAGTTCAAGTTCAGTTCTAGTTCAGTTCTAGTTCAGTTCTAGTTCAGTTCTAGTTCAGTTCTAGTTCAGTTCTAGTTCAGTTCTAGTTCTAGTTCAGTTCTAGCTCAGTTCTAGTTCAGTTCTAGTTCAGTTCTAGTTCAGTTCTAGTTCAGTTCTAGTTCAGTTCTAGTTCAGTTCTAGTTCAGTTCTAGTTCAGTTCTAGTTCAGTTCTAGTTCAGTTCTAGTTCAGTTCTAGTTCAGTTCTAGTTCAGTTCTAGTTCAGTTCTAGTTCAGTTCTAGTTCAGTTCTAGTTCAGTTCTAGTTCAGTTCTAGTTCAGTTCTAGTTCTAGTTCAGTTCTAGTTCAGTTCTAGTTCAGTTCTAGTTCAGTTCTAGTTCAGTTCTAGTTCTAGTTCAGTTCTAGTTCAGTTCTAGTTCAGTTCAAGTTCAGTTCAAGTTCAGTTCTAGTTCAGTTCTAGTTCAGTTCTAGTTCAGTTCTAGTTCAGTTCTAGTTCAGTTCTAGTTCAGTTCTAGTTCAGTTCTAGTTCAGTTCTAGTTCAGTTTTAGTTCAGTTCTAGTTCAGTTCTAGTTCAGTTCTAGTTCAGTTCTACTTCAGTTCTACTTCAGTTCTACTTCAAAAACTAAACATTTCTATTTAACAACCCATAGTGCATTGCCTAGAAACAGTGTCAGAAAGCAAGTGACATTTATAAATAAACATAAATAGTCCACAAACAGATGGAAATAAGAAACTGATTTCTAGGTGCTTTGAAGAATCAAACAATAGTTTCTTATAACTGCGTCATATAACCAGTGAAGGAAAACACAACTACTCTTGCATTCTCTAATCTTCTTATATTTATTTTAAAAAAATTCAGTTTGTCTTCGAAACAATTAAACAAACGTGGACAATAAAACACAGCATGAAGGACTGCGACAGCAAGGTAATAGAATTCAAAGGATTTTGTTGTTCTATCTCTATTCAAGACTTTGACTAAAACTCGTTGTCTGTCTACATTTTAAATGAAAGATAATTTGTAACAGACAAATTAGACAGGTGAAAAACTGTAAATGAAAATTCTAGTTCATTATGAAACAAACCCTATGAAAACCAACTAATCTTTACTCCTGTTAGAGTGTTAAAGCGATCAAATTACCAACATTTGTATTACATTTAAAGATCTCTAATAGAAAAAGGTGCAAATTTTCTTTATTTTAAGAAAAAGTTTATTTTTATAAAAAAGATTGTTTTTGTTGGAAAATAAACCATAGAAATTGTAATTTGTGTGGGCATATGTTTTCATATGAATGTATTAAGATTTTGCAGGAAGATCGTGTGCGTGTATGTTGTTTGTGTGTGGCATTTCATTCCTAAAATCGAAGGCGTAAATCCTGGCCCAAGAAAAAAATAAAACAGCTGTATTATTTTTAAGGAGTTTCTTTGGTAATATGTTAAGAAAATATTTTTTCAATTTTATCGTACTTTATGAATTTCCTTTTAATTGACAGTGATGTACTGAAATGAACAAACAACAACATCTAAGACATATTGATTTACATTTTCATTATTTCAAATTCCATCTTAAATATGGCAAACATACTCACGTGTCTGACACACGCATACTGTTTTCCGTTCATAGTGAAAAAATAATAAGTGAAATTTAAAAAGCAATATGTTTAATTTCCGTTATTTTGGCAGGATAAAGTTATTTACACGTTTATTTTGGGTTTCTTTTAAGAAAAATTTTCCTTGAAATTTCCATAATATTATGAAAGTTTTTTAAAAATGCAACACGTGGAATATATTCCTTCCTACATAAAATGAAAATTGTATTAAAGTAAAGACGATAGAAACAAATGACAGAAAATATAAATCTGAACTATGTAACATCAAAAAAAGTTTGGTCCTCCACTTTCATTCCGTTAGTAACATATAGAAATATTGTTCATAGAAATGTCTGTCTGTCTGTCCGTCCTTCTGTCTGTTTAAGGCATGATAGAGACCAGAAATTTGATCAATATTTGGTATTGAAATTGATCAATGACCTACACCTTCACATAGCCCCATACAAATGGGTCCCCGAATAAGGTTTAAATATTATATATCTTACTTGTTATCTTTTTGTCTTTTGAATATAAACAATTTATTGCGAAAAAAAATAATCAAAAAAGTACTCTAGTTCAATTCTAGTTCAGGTCAGCTCTAATTCAGTTCTAGCTCAGTTCTATTTCAGTTCTAGTTCAGTTCTAATTCAGTTCTAATTCAGTTCTAGTTCAGTTCTAGTTCAGTTCTAGTTCAGTTCTAGTTCAGTTCTAGTTCAGTTCTAGTTCAGTTCTAGTTCAGTTCTAGTTCAGTTCTAGTTCAGTTCTAGTTCAGTTCTAGTTCAGTTCTAGTTCAGTTCTAGTTCAGTTCTAGTTCAGTTCTAGTTCAGTTCTAGTTCAGTTCTAGTTCAGTTCTAGTTCAGTTCTAGTTCAGTTCTAGTTCAGTTCTAGTTCAGTTCTAGTTCAGTTCTAGTTCAGTTCTAGTTCAGTTCTAGTTCAGTTCTAGTTCAGTTCTAGTTCAGTTCTAGTTCAGTTCTAGTTCAGTTCTAGTTCAGTTCTAGTTCAGTTTAGTTCAGTTTAGTTCAGTTCTAGTTCAGTTCTAGGTTCAGTTCTAGTTCAGTTCTAGTTCAGTTCTAGTTCAGTTCTAGTTCATTTCTAGTTTCAGTTCTAGTAGTTGTTCAGTTCTACTAGTTCAGTTCTAGTTCAGTTCTAGTTCAGTTCTAGTTCAGTTCTAGTTCAGTTCTAGTTCAGTTCTAGTTCAGTTCTAGTTCAGTTTCTAGTTGAGTTCTAGTTCAGTTCTAGTTCAGTTTCTAGGTTCAGTTCTAGTTCAGTTCTAGTTCAGTTCTAGTTCAGTTCTAGTTTCAGTTCTAGTCAGGTTTCTAGTTCAGTTCTAGTTCAGTTCTAGTTCAGTTCTAGTTCAGTTCTAGTTCAGTTCTAGTTCAGTTCTAGTTCAGTTCTAGTTCAGTTCTAGTTCAGTTCTAGGTCAGTTCTAGTTCAGTCTAGTTCAGTTCTAGTTCAGTTCTAGTTCAGTTCTAGTCAGTTCTAGTTCAGTTCTAGTCATTCTAGTTCTAGTTCTAGTTCAGTTCTAGTTCAGTTCTAGTTCAGTTCTAGTTCAGTTCTAGTTCAGTTCTAGTTCAGTTCTAGTTCAGTTCTAGTTCAGTTCTAGTTCAGTTCTAGTTCAGTTCTAGTTGAGTTCTTGTTCAGTTCTTGTTCAGTTCTATATCAGTTCTAGTTCAGTTGATATATAAATAAATTAATTACTTTGTGCCAATATGGAAGGGTCAAAATATAACCTACAATTTAAGGCTCAAAAATCGATAAAACGTAACGGAATTTTCGACAAGAACATTTTTTTCAAGACAAAATTATATGTCATCGGAAAGATGACCAACACTATCACATATAAAGTCGACCCTTTTATCAACATTTTCAATAAATGTTTGTTAAATGGGGATATATGTTTAAACAACTCCGAAGTTTAAGTTTAATAACAACATGAATTTATAACAATTATGAAATTATAAAATTTTGCGGGAGGATTTTGTTCCAACATTAGACGATGTATATTCAGTTCATTATCCCTTTTAACATAATTTCTGAATGGGTTAAATACATTCCAAAGTTGTACACTAGTGATCTAGAGATTAAACTAAACAGTTTTGATTTATGCTTCCGTAAAGCATGGAGCATTCATTTTCAAATAATACTGCGTAAAATCTTTCCGGTTGAAATTTTTACCAACCATCTAACTGTTTAAACAATTAATAACAGCATGAAAAGATCTAAAATTAAACATAAAAGTAAATACTTAAAAAGCCATAAATATTTAATTATTTGTCATAAAACTATAAAATTAAACAACTATTAAATCTTTAAAAACGATTACCATCTAAATATAGATCCACTCTCTTAGCTTAACATTTAAAATACTACATAGTTTGTGTGGTCTAGGTCATAAAAAATCATAACAAAGTCGTACTAAATCTCTTTCTAAATTTCTAGCTAACAACGATGATGATGTTAATCTAATAATTAACTATTAAAAATGGTCAGTTGGACAAACCGATAGACCAACCTAAAATGCATCTGTGTGTAACAGGTACCTAAAATAAATCCCTTTAACAATATTTAAATGTCTGCAACATGGTGTGAGGTTGACCAAAATTGGAAGTCAAGGTTTATTTTATTTAATTATATGAACTCTGTATTTAGAAATTTTTCATAATAAAGGGTATTAAAGGAAACTAATATTACACTGTTAAATGATTTAAAACTAAACATTTGAATGAACGCCTAAAAGTAATTGTCGCCATATGTCTATGGTAAATACTATTGTAGACATTGGTTTAATTAAGGGTATTTTAATTTCTAATTAAAAATCAATAAATGCACTTTGTCGCTTTTAGTTTTGTCGGTATTCGTTAGATCGCATTTAATTGATGGCTTTTTGTAAACAGGTACAAAGTGTTTTCGACGTTTTAACTTTAAATAATCCTACGGAATATTTAAATTTAAAAAAATTATTGAATTTAAAAAATGTTTACTTACTAGATAGATAGATAGCTAGATAGATAGATAGATAGATAGATAGATAGATAGATAGATAGATAGATAGATAGATAGATAGATAGATAGATGATAGATAGATAGATATATAGATAGATAGATAGGAGATAGATAGATAGATAGATAGATAGTAAGATAGATAGATAGGATAGATAGATAGATAGATAGGATCGATAGATAGATAGTATAGATAGATAGATATGACGTAGATAGATAGATAGATAGATAGAATGATAGATAGATAGATAGATAGATAGGATAGGTAGGTAGGTAGATAGATAGATAGATAGGTATATAGATAGATAGCTAGACAGACACGATAGATAGACAGAAAGGATAGATAAGTGATATGACTAGATAGATAGATACGAGATAGATAGATAGATAGCTAATAGATAGAATAGATACGATAGATAGATAGATAGATAGATAGATAGGATAGATAGATAAGATAGGATAGATAGATAGATAGATAGATAGATAGATAGATAGATAGATAGATAGTAGATAGATAGATAGATAGATAGATAGATAGATAGATAGATAGATAGATAGATAGATAGATAGATAGATAGATAGATAGATAGATAGATAGATAGATAGATAGATAGATAGATAGATAGATAGATAGATAGATAGATAGATAGATAGATAGAAGATAGATAGATAGATAGATAGATAGATAGATAGATAGATAGATAGATAGATAGATAGATAGATAGATAGATAGCTAGATAGATAGATAGATAGATAGATAGATAGATAGATAGATAGATAGATAGATAGATAGATAGATAGATAGATAGATAGATAGATAGATAGATAGATAGATAGAGAGATAGATAGAGATAGATATATAGAGAGATAGATAGATAGATAGATAGATAGATAGATAGATAGATAGATAGATAGATAGATAGATAGATAGATAGATAGATAGAATAGATAGATAGATAGATAGATAGATAGATAGATAGATAGATAGATAGATAGATAGATAGATAGATAGATAGATAGATAGTAGATAGATAGATAGATAGATAGATAGATAGATAGATAGATAGATAGATAGATAGATAGATAGATAGATAGATAGATAGATAGATAGATAGATAGAGATAGATAGATAGATAGATAGATAGATAGATAGATAGATAGATAGATAGATAGATAGATAGATAGATAGATAGATAGATAGATAGATAGATAGATAGATAGATAGAATAGATAGATAGATAGATAGATAGATAGATAGATAGATAGATAGATAGATAGATAGATAGATAGATAGATAGAGAGATAGATAGATAGATAGATAGATAGATAGATAGATAGATAGATAGATAGATAGATAGATAGATAGATAGATAGATAGATAGATAGATAGATAGATAGATAGAAGATAGATAGATAGATAGATAGATAGATAGATAGATAGATAGATAGATAGATAGATAGATAGATAGATAGATAGATAGATAGATAGATAGATAGATAGATAGATAGATAGATAGATAGATAGATAGATGATAGATAGGTAGATAGGTATATAGATAGATAGGTAGACAGACAGATAGATAGATAGATAGATAGATAGATAGATAGATAGATAGATCGATAGATAGATAGATAGATAGATAGATAGATAGATAGATAGATAGATAGATAGATAGATAGATAGATAGATTGTTTGTTAGTTTTCTTTGTGTTTTAATAAGTCTCAATGCATTTTTGTATTGTATTTCAAATAGAAAGATTATCTATCTACTTACTAACAACACTATTGAAATCAATTGTTTCAGACACCAAGTAACCGTAAAATATCCCACCTATTGCTTAGTTTTTTTTTGGTTATCAAACCAAAAATAAACATGCAACAAACATGTTCTACATACTTCATGCTACCTTATAATCTTTCATATTTACAAAAAAACTATCCATATTTCTTGCACAGCAAAGAAAACTTTAAGGACATCAAAAGATAACTGCTGTTAACATATGTTCTGGCACGCTTAACACTGAAATACAACACAAACATCGACATAGGGATCTGCCTGTGTTTTGTCAACTATGGCAACATATTTTTCTCTTCAATCTACAACATCCTGCGAACGCTCCTCCCTATGCCAAGTAGAAATTCAAGAGACAAAAAAAAATTGCATACATATTGTGTTAGAAAGAAAAAAAAAGCAAACATCTGTATGTAAAACGGCAGAAAGTGACACCGTATGCCACAATTCTATGTGCAACTAAACCCTTGTGCAACATGCACACACTTATTATAAATATGGATAGATGGCATGTGTTAGTAATTCAGTAATAAATTTAGCATATGCCAATAACAAATATTTTCGTTATGCTCGTAAGGATTATGAAGGATCTAGAGGATTAAAGGAAGAAGAAAAAATACTATTTTGAAACATGTGGTACAAAGTAAACAGAATAAAAATAAATGAATGATTTAATAAATGAGTAAAAACAATGGTTACGAGTACTTAGAAGTATGCAGTTCATTTTATGGCATAAAATGGAGAATGTAAAGAGATTACCTAACCGAAGTGAATACTTCTTCAGTACTACAAGTAATTCTGAATTCTGAAGATAATAACATCGTAACTCACAGCAGTGATGTAATATATAATTAGGTAATGAGGTGGAACTAGTTATATAGTATGTGGTATTTAGTAGAGGGTTGGAAAATTTGCTTTTGTTTTCAAAATGCTAACTAACTAACTAACTAACTAACTAACTAACTAACTAACGAACTAACTAACTAACTAACGAACTAACTAACGAACAACTAACGAACTAACTAACTAACGAACGAACGAACGAACGAACTAACTAACGAACTAACTAATAACTAACTAACTAACTAACTAACTAACTAACTAACGAACTAACTAACTAACTAACTAACTAACTAACTAACTAACTAACTAACTAACTAACTAACTAAACTAACTAACTAACTAACTAACTAACTAACATGACTACCCGCTTTAAAATTGGAATTAGATATTTTATGCCGAATCCGCTATATTAAGTAACGAGTTTCAGAATTGGCTTGAAGGGGATCATTTACGGATCCGGAAAAACCCCGACTCATGCTTTACTTGGTAATATGCCGTTTGAACCCGTTTTTTTTAATTTGTATGGGAGCTATGTGAAATTTTGAACGATTTTGATAATTTTCAATTGTTTATTCATGGATGAAAGAAAAAATAGTTTTTGAAAAAAAGTTATGAAGAATTTGGAAGGGTTGTCTTGGAATTTTATCATATACTTTATAGTTATCTCGATTGATGAGACCGATTTTTCTGATTTTTTAAACCGATTTTTCTGATTTGAAATGCGGTCATGTCAAAGTAAGTAAATAGTATATGTTTGAAAGTCATTAAGTTTGACTGGGATTGTTTTTAAGTCTCATATATTTTTTCATAAAAATGTATCTTCCCACATTTTGTTAAAAAAAAAATCACAAACAAAATATAACATGAGGTGCATGTTGAGGGTCTATTGAGCCTAAATCGATAGATATCAAAATCACATGTATTGTATTTTAAAAATAAAATCCCACAAAATTGCACATGTTGTACGATGCAATAAAAAACAATACAATAAATAGATCCGCAAAAACAGGTAAAATATTTTTAGGATAATGAATGTAGGGGATAAGTTAGCAGTGCAAACCATAGATTTGTGAAATTTAATAATAGAATTTTGTGCTAAACAAAAAGTAACATTATTTAGATAATAAATGTCAATTTGGGATTGTTGGTATGGTATGAAAGAGAAGATGGCTAAATATGGTGTTTACTGGGGTATGAAAGTGTAAGCCGGCTGAAACACTCTATATAATCGTTAATTCTAGCTTTATTAGGTGAAATTTCATTATAGTAAAGTTTAAAGTGTTAATATTACATAAAAGATTATGCCTAGTTACTGGATGACTATAGTAATTTATTAATATAAGCAATTTAGAGCGGTGGACTGTAAATGGTGTTTGGTAAGCGTT
>NW_023995339.1:0-124793 GCF_015586225.1 Lucilia sericata | reverse complement strand
CTAACTACTAACTTACAACTTACTACTTACTAATTACTGACTTACTAACTTACTAACTTACTACTTACTAATACCTAACTACTAACTTACTAACTTACTAACTTACTAAATTACTAACTTACTAACTTACAAACTTAACATCTTTCTAAATTACAACATACTTACTAAGCTTGTCCGTATCTTGATAATAAAACATAAAACTCTACAAAACTCGGCAAGGGTTGGGTCACTATAGAATCTATACCCAATATTGAATAATATTTTTTGTAAAATAAACAAAAAAAAAAATATATATTTTACTCACTGTTTAAAGAAAATATTCACCTTAAAATAAAATGGCTAAATAGAACAAATTTCACAATATCATGAAAATGATACAAAAGTCTTTAAATAAAACTACAACAGTAAATACCTTAAAAAACTAAAGGAATTAGCAAAAACTCGTAAAATGTTCTTCTAACCCTTATTCTTTCGCTTCATCCTATATTTCTCCCTTTTCAATATAAAAAACGCAAAGAATAAAACTTTGACGACAAACTTCGACATTAGCAGTTGAAATCAGTTATTGTAGCCATTTGTAGTTGTTGACACAAAAAAAGGAAAACCGGGGAATAACTAATGATGAAAAGACCAACAAAATAATAACAATAATAAGAAGAAAAGAAAAACAAAACTACACAAAAAGAAAAAGAATGAAAAGTTAACAAATAAATGTAATATGGAGGAAAAAAGTATTTTGTAAGAGTAAAACTGTGAAAAAGAAAGTGGGCTTACACAGATTTATTGCAAAAAGATAAGGGACAAGAGGTGGGCTACAAAATACTTTCCGAGGGCCACAAATAAATATGTATGTATATAACCTTGAAAATATGTTATTACCTGTCGCCAACATTGACCAACCCGGTTTTAAGCCAGAAACAGGTTTAAACAAATGGCAAACTTTCGTTTACTTGTTTGTGCTTTCTTCATTTTGCACACACAGTTAAAATAAATAAATGTTGAAAATAAAGTTTTGAAATTAAATAAATATTGAAATTTAACGGTGTATGAAAAAGCAATTGTTTTAAGAAATTAAAGAGTTATTTTTCTGAAGAAAAAATCTGAAATTAAATTTAAAATAAATAATAAATATTGGTAAAGTTTGCGGGCCGCAAAACAGCCTCAGTAAAAATAATTCATAAAAATTACACTACAGTAATTTTTCTTTAAAAAGTTCCTTTATGAAACGTGCAGGCTATACAAACTCAATAAAGGCTTATTTATAATAAAAAAGGCAAAAAGAATCAAGACACAAAGTCTTGGATGTTCATGTCCTTTTTTTTTGTTCAACAACAAATATGATGAAATTGTTTCTTGTTATGCATCTCTACTACTGCAACAACATAAAGGATTTTGAAAACATGCATCAGTGCACAGGCACATCGTCATACAACACAATTCGACCAACGAACCAACCAAAAAGCAACATATGTTTCATGTACGTTTGAATCTGAGATAGACTGATGCAAGTTTTCTTAGGATGGCTCTACTAATAGATGATGATATTCTCAAGTGCAAAAGATTTTTGCACTAACTGAACTAGAACTGAACTAGAACTGAACTAGAACTGAACTAGAACTGAACTAGAACTGAACTAGAACTGAACTAGAACTGAACTAGAACTGAACTAGAACTGAACTAGAACTAAACTAGAACTGAACTAGAACTGAACTAGAACTGAACTAGAACTGAACTAGAACTGAACTAGAACTGAACTAGAACTGAACTAGAACTGAACTAGAACTGAACTAGAACTGAACTAGAACTGAACTAGAACTGAACTAGAACTGAACTAGAACTGAACTAGAACTGAACAAGAACTGAACTAGAACTGAACTAGAACTGAACTAGAACTGAACTAGAACTGAACTAGAACTGAACTAGAACTGAACTAGAACTGAAATAGAACTGAACTAGAACTGAACTACAACTGAACTAGAACTGAACTAGAACTGAACTACAACTGAACTAGAACTGAACTAGAACTGAACTAGAACTGAACTAGAACTGAACTAGAACTGAACTAGAACTGAACTAGAACTGAACTAGAACTGAACTAGAACTGAACTAGAACTGACTAGAAACTGAACTAGAACTGAACTAGAAACTGAACTAGAACTGAACTAGAACTGAACTAGAAACTGAACTAGAACTGAACTAGAACTGAACTAGAACTGAACTAGAACTGAACTAGAACTGAACTAGAACTGAACTAGAACTGAACTAGAACTGAACTAGAACTGAACTAGAACTGAACTAGAACTGAACTAGAACTGAACTAGAACTGAACTAGAACTGAACTAGAACTGAACTAGAACTGAACTAGAACTGAACTAGAACTGAACTAGAACTGAACTAGAACTGAACTAGAACTGAACTAGAACTGAACTAGAACTGAACTAGAACTGAACTAGAAACTGACTAGAACTAAGAACTACGAACTGAACTAGAACTGAACTAGAACTGAACTAGAACTGAACTAGAACTGACTAGAACTGAACTAGAAACTGAACTAGAACTGAACTAGAACTGAACTAGAACTGAACTAGAACTGAACTAGAACTGAACTAGAACTGAACTAGAACTGAACTAGAACTGAACTAGAACTGAACTAGAAACTGAACTAGAACTGAACTAGAACTGAACTAGAACTGAACTAGAACTGAAACTAGAATGAACTAGAACTGAACTAGAACTGAACTAGAACTGAACTAGAAACTGAACTAGAACTGAACTAGAACTGAACTAGAACTAGAACTGAACTAGAACTGAACTAGAACTGAACTAGAACTGAACTAGAACTGAACTAGAACTGAACTAGAACTGAACTAGAACTGAACTAGAACTGAACTAGAACTGAACTAGAACTGAACTGAACTAGAACTGAACTAGAACTGAACTAGAACTGAACTAGAACTGAACTAGAACTGAACTAGAACTGAACTAGAAC
Source organism: Lucilia sericata (assembly GCF_015586225.1). Classification (NCBI taxonomy): domain Eukaryota; kingdom Metazoa; phylum Arthropoda; class Insecta; order Diptera; family Calliphoridae; genus Lucilia; species Lucilia sericata. The sequence continues at coordinate 121,804 of NW_023995339.1, read as the reverse complement.
TGAACTAGAACTGAACTAGAACTGAACTAGAACTGAACTAGAACTGAACTAGAACTGAACTAGAACTGAACTAGAACTGAACTAGAACTGAACTAGAACTGAACTAGAACTGAACTAGAACTGAACTAGAACCTGAACTAGAACTGAACTAGAACTGAACTAGAACTGAACTAGAACTGAACTAGAACTGAACTAGAACTGAACTAGAACTGAACTAGAACTGAACTAGAACTGAACTAGAACTGAACTAGAACTGAACTAGAACTGAACTAGAACTGAACTAGAACTGAACTAGAACTGAACTAGAACTGAACTAGAACTGAACTAGAAACTGAACTAGAACTGAACTAGAACTGAACTAGAACTGAACTAGAACTGAACTGGAACTGAACTAGAACTGTAACTGAACTGTAACTGAACTTTACTGTTAATAAAAGGAGCTGTATTAATATGGTTAGAAGCAAATTTGTATGGGAAAATGTAAAGGTATGGATTTAATTAATGTAAAAATATACGTATTTAATGGCTTATTATTATATTACTGCAGAATATTACAAATTTCAAAATCCAAAAAGGATTACACTCATTTACATCACTGTCCTACTCATCTTGTGCTTGTTGTACAATATGTAAGCGGCTTTTAATATATTTTTGCCACACATGCTTTGCAAGCCATGACGATGATATCAGTATGATGTTCTGTTGATGATCATCATCATCGTCATCATCATAGAGAATGATGCTAAAATAAATAAAACAAAGTAAAGTCTTTTGTAATAATAAAAAAGAAAACTTGATTTTTGCACACAAATTGTTGCTTGTTTTTTATTTTTTATTATTCTTTTATTTTTCTTTTGTACTTTCACATGATGACGCTCTATTCTACTCTGGCTTGCAATATTGGATTAAAATCAAAATGCAAAAAATTACAGAAAGAAAAAAATATATAATAAATATTGAAAAATCACTCATCATAAAACAAAGTATCAACAAACAAATTGCTTTAAAAATGTTATATCTTTTAACAGAAAAGGATTCTTAAATAAAAACTAATAAAAGAATAAAATATTAAAATAATACTGTATGGCACACATATTCTTCATGATCTTAAATAAACTTAATAAAATCCTTTGATTTAAAAGGATTTTTATTGTTATTGTGTGTGTGTTTTGTGCAGGCATAAATTTCTATTAAAAATTCATTTTATATTTTAAAATAACAAATCTTACTGTGTTTATTTATATGTGAATGTAAATATACATACATTGTATTTATTTGTATGTTAACATTTTTATATAGTTTTTTATATTTATTTGATCTTCTGTTAAATGTTATTGCATTTTCAGAAAAGTTTTAAATAATATACTCTACTTTGGGTTATTTTTGGTACAGAAACAATTAGGCAATATTTTAAAGAAAATGAACAATAAAATAATTTACATTATCGATATCTACGAAGTGCTGTTCGTGTGTTTCGATCACTTTGCAGGTGATAAAAAATTGCTCATGACTGTTATATATTTTAGCCGTCTTTACCGATTGTTTTTAATCATTCTTGTTATAATTTTTACTTTATTCTGTTGGTCATATATCTATACTGACACCATACTTGTTACTTTCATATAAATATTTATATAAATTACATACATATACATATATAAATAAACACTTTCATACATACATATGTATATACATAAAAGCCCTAGGAAGTGTGTGACCCTGCAAGTATGTTATTATTTATGTTTTTGATAAATTTTTCTTTTTAGAGAAAATTCTCGAAAAAATTTCTTTTTCAAATAAATTCTTTTTAAAATACATAATTTCTATAAATTTTCTTTTTATAGAAAATTTTCGAAAAATTTCCTTTTTATAGAAAATTTTCGAAAAATTTCCTTTTATAAAAAATTTCGATAAATTTTCTTTTAATAGAAAAATTTCGATAAATTTTCTTTTAATAGAAAAATTTCGATAACTTTTCTTTTAATAGATAAATTTCGATAAATTTTCTTTTTATAGAAAAATTTCCATAAATATTCTTTTTATAGAAAATTTTCCATAAATTTTTTGAAAACATTCTGCATTTTTGAAAATTAAAAAAAATGCAGGGATATTTTGCATATTCAGATATCAGTAAGTTGGCATTTCTATCATGTATATATGTAAGTGTATGTTTAAACATCCTTTTGTTTACTTCAGTGCCCTCTTTTTTATTGACTTGCATACAAACACACATAAAAATACTTTTTATTTATTTTTAAATAAATTTATATTATATTGGTTGGTTGTTAATATATTGTTTACTGCTTTTGGCATTTTTCACAGAGAACAAGTAGAAAATAATAAAAAACCAAGCAGCCAACATTGTAAATAAATTAAAACACATTATTCGACAATGAAATTAAACCGTAGCAAAAAAAAAAAAAATATATATATATATATATATATATATATATATATATATATATATATATATATATATATATATATATATATATATATGTATATATGTATATATATAAAATAAAATTTACAAAAAGTAAACTGTTTTTTTAATATATTACAATAAACAAATAAGAAAACAACAGGCAAATAAAATAAATACTTTTATATTTAACCATTTCTGTACAAGTGTTTCATTTATTTCGCAATTATGTTAAATATTACAAGGATATGGTAATGGAGAGTAAGACGAAGAGTAGAAGTTACTACTATTTGCCTCAATGATTTTTATTTACATACATACATATGTACATATTCATATGTATAGATATGTATACATACACATTTACATATCCGTTTGAGTCTGGTTAAAGCGGCTTTTGAATTTTATTTAGTGGCAAAAAACTTTAGCACTTTAATACTTATTGGTTTTATCATATTTTCCCTCATTCTTAATAATTTTTAAATGATACATTTTTAAGAAATAATTTTATAAATTTTAAGTGAATAAATAATTAAATTTTCTATAGAAAGAAAATTTATCGTAAATGTTCTATACAAAGAAAATTTATCGTAAGTGTTCTATACAAAGAAATTTTATAGAAAATTTTCTATACAAAGAAATTTTATAGAAAATTTTCTATACAAAGAAAATTTACAGAAAATTTTCTATACAAAGAAAATTTATAGAAAATTTTCTTAGAAAGAAAATTTATCGAAAATTTTCTATAGAAAGAAAATTTACTATAAAAAGAAAATTTATAGAAAATTTTCTATAAAAAGAAAATTTCTATACAAAGAAATTTTATAGAAAATTTTCTATACAAAGAAATTTTATAGAAAATTTTCTATACAAAGAAATTTTATAGAAAATTTTCTATACAAAGAAATTTTATAGAAAATTTTCTATACAAAGAAAATTTACAGAAAATTTTCTATACAAAGAAAATTTATAGAAAATTTTCTATACAAAGAAAATTTTCTATAAAAAGAAAATTTATAGAAAATTTTCTATAAAAAGAAAATTTCTATACAAAGAAATTTTATAGAAAATTTTCTATACAAAGAAATTTTATAGAAAATTTTCTATACAAAGAAATTTTATAGAAAATTTTCTATACAAAGAAAATTTACAGAAAATTTTCTATACAAAGAAAATTTATAGAAAATTTTCTTAGAAAGAAAATTTATCGAAAATTTTCTATAGAAAGAAAATTTATCGAAAATTTTCTATAAAAAGAAATTTTATCGAAAATTTCCTATAAAAAGAAACTTTATCGAAAATTTCCTATAAAAAGAAATTTTATCGAAAATTTCATCGAAAATTTCCTATAAAAAGAAATTTCATCGAAAATTTCCTATAAAAAGAAATTTCATCGAAAATTTCTTATAAAAAGAAATTTTATCGAAAATTTCCTATAAAAAGAAATTTTATCGAAAATTTCCTATAAAAAGAAATTTTATCGAAAATTTCCTATAAAAAGAAATTTTATCGAAAATTTCCTATAAAAAGAAATTTTATCGAAAATTTCCTATAAAAAGAAATTTTATCGAAAATTTCCTATAAAAAGAAATTTTATCGAAAATTTCCTATAAAAAGAAATTTTATCGAAAATTGCCTAAAAAAAGAAATTTTATCGAAAATTGCCTAAAAAAAGAAATTTTATCGAAAATTGCCTAAAAAAAGAAATTTTATCGAAAATTGCCTAAAAAAAGAAAATTTATCGAAAATTTTCTATAGAAAGAAAATTTATCGAAAATTTTCTATAGAAAGAAAATGTATTGAAAATTTTCTATAGAAAGAAAATGTATGGAAAATTTTCTATAGAAAGAACATTTAATGGAGATTTTTTATATAAAGAAAATTTATCTAAAAATGTCCTACAAATATTCTTTCTATAGAAAATATTTAATAAATTTTATTTCTATAGAAAATATTTGATAAATTTTCATTCTCTATAAATATTCTATAAACTGTTTTTTTTTTTTTTTTTGTAGAACATTTCCTATAATATTTTCTTATAGAAAATTTTTATAAATTTTATTTTAAAAATAATTTTTGATCTGGTAAAATAATATCTTACATAAACTTATAATATTGGTCGCATTTTCAATAAATAGTTTCTTCTTGATAATTTTTTTATAAATTCCGAATTTGCAGAATATTTCTGAACTGCTATCGAAACCTACACTCAATTTATTACTTTTTTAAAACCTCTTCATCTTTTAATTCAAATTAACAATACGAAGAGTCAGTTAAGGAAAACGTACTTGATATAATGAACAATTTAAGTCAAGTACAATGTAATCGTAGTTTTTTTCTCTCTTCCCCTTACACTTCCCCGTGTTATCAACTAAATATTGCGATGAAAGTTTAATGTTCGCTGTTTTTCTTACGTTCAAAAACTTTACAACAAAATGTGAAAGAATTAAAACAAAAATTTTTCAAATAAGTCTTGTGTACCACATTTCAATTTTCAACGACGTGCCAACAAGATGAAAGAAATAAAAGCTGAAAAGTGGTATGAACGAAAACATTCGACAATTTGAAAGTGTAAGATTTAGATTACACGAACAGAGGTGGGAAAGCTAAAGTACAGTTTTTAACGCTAAATATGATAGAACTAAAATGTTTGATCTGGAACCAGGACATATCGCCATGAACTGGGACTAGTTAAATTTGCAGAATATTTGTTATGAACAAATTTTAAAGACCTTTACTATGATAAAATCTTCACCAACTCTGCTTTTGATTGCAAACACCAGACAAAACTAAAAAAATAAAAGGATAATAAGAGTAAACATACTCTCATTTACTCACACTCTAGACAAGTATTTCGCTGTTTGAAGAAAGTAAACTTAATTTTCGCAGAACATCTTTAAAAAACTCTGAAACCCACTCGGCACATAATTTAATTACACAAAAACACTTGAGGGTTTGTTTGAAGGAGCCTCTCAACACAAGTAAGCCAATGATGTTTTATGTACCAAGAGGATGCCATCGAATAAAATGAAATAAAACAAAAACAACAACACCAATACCAGTCCCAAGCAGAAAAAAATCTAGTAATAAAGCAACAAAACAGGCATTGAAACGAATAGTAAAACAATTTGCACTTCCTTTCTCAAACTTGTAAGATGTTAGGAGTAAAGATACTTCCTGTCTTCATTCACTTCGGCTTAGATACTTGTACCTCTATACAGACAACTAAAATATTAGTGTGAGTATGTGTCTGTCTATGAGGAATGAAAATACACAAGTGTTGAAATGCAACACGTTCAGCATAGTAATTAGTTTCGTATACAAGAAACATGAACAATTTTATTCAAACAAAAAAATTGAAATTGTTTCTTTTCTTTATTAAGAAAAGATACCTATGTATGTATATGTGGATCGTCTTCTGCTTTTGTTGCTGTTAAAATCTATGTCTTGTAACTCTAATATTTGTTTTTGTTTTGTCAATGTTTGTAGGACACAAATCGATTCTAGTCCTTGTATTTTTCTACTTTATAAGATGTTGTTTTGCAACATGTCAGCGATATTGTACGTTTTATTAAGTTATCGACAGGTTTTTGACGCTTGTAGTTGGACCACATTTTCAACAAATTTCTTCTTATAGAAAATTTTCGACAATTTTTCCTTTTTTAGAAAATCTTAGAGAAATTTTCTTTTATAAAAAATTTCTTCCCATAGAATATTTTCGATAAATTTATTCTGATACAAAATTTTTGATCAATAATTTTTTTATAGAAAATTTTATAGAAATTTAATTTTTGTAGAACATTTTAGAGAAATTTAATATTTGTAGAACATTTTAGAGAAATTTTGTTTTTACAGAAAATTTTATAGATTTTTTTTAAAGAAAATTTTAGAGAATTTTTTTATAAACAATTTAGAGAGTTTTCTTTTTATAAAAAATTTTAGAGAAATTTTCTTTTTATAAAAAATTTAGAGAGTTTTCTTTTTATAGAAAATTTTAGAGAAATTTTCTTTTTATAATAATTCTAATAATTTCCCAAATATGCGAATGTTTGTATTTAATTCATATGGGAGGTACCACGCCCTCATTTGATAGTCCGTCAATTTATTACCTAAATATTCACATAGATGTTAGAATTGTTAGTGCAAAATTTTAAAATTTTAGCTCTAATAGTTTGTCAGATATATGATTTTTTATATTTCTAGTCCGCCCATTTTTTCCCCAAATGTTCACATGGATGTTAAAATACTTCGTGCAAAATTTTAAGATTCTAGCTCCAATATTTTCCCAGATAAGCGAATTGTTGTGTTTAATTTATATAGGAGGTGCCACGTCCCCTATTGAAAGTCTGTCAATTTGTTACTCAAATATTCACATTTATGCCAAAATTATTCGCGCAAAATTTAAGGATTTCATCCCTAATAGTTTCTTAGATATACGAATTTTTGCATTTAATTCATATGGGAGGTACCAAGCCCCCTTAATGAATGTCCTCCCGTTTTCCCCCCACATGTTCACATGGATGTTAATTTTTTTAATTTAATTCAAATGGGAGGTGCCTCGCCTCCTATTGCTAGTCCACCTATTTTTGCTCTAAATATTCATGTTGTTAATCTCCGAAAAGGACTCTAACTGATATACTAATTTTATGGGAGGTGCCACGCCTATTACAGATAGGCCGTCCATTATGTTCATATGGATGTCAAAGTTGTCCATACAAAATCTGAGGATTCTAGCGTTTGCAGTTCTGCAACTTTTAATTATTATTTTGGTTGTAGGCACCTCGCCCACTTAAAATTTCGAAATAAAAAGTAGCCTATAGTTCCTTTCAGACATACAGGAAGGCACTGTGAAAATTTCAAGAAAATCGGGCTAGCAGTTTAGACGTCTATAGACTTCAAACAAACAAACCCACAAACAAAAAAGTAAGAAATTATAGTCGGGCAAGGCCGACCATAGAAAGATGTTCGATAAATATTTTTTATAGAAAATTTTCGATATTTTTTTTTTTATAAAAAATTTACATTTTATTGAAAACTTTAATTTTTTTTAAATTTTAGAGCAATTTTCTTTTTCTAGAAAATTTGCGATAAAATCTACTTTTTTTAAATAAAATTTACATTAAAGTAGTTTGCTTATCATTGTTCTTAGACAAATTGTATTTTATATATTTACCCTTTAGGGCAGATAAAGCCTTTTCCTATATTAATTTGGGTCATTAAAGTGGGGACAGACTTATCACTAGATTACTTGGGGACGCTGAAGTAATTACATACATATGAAAATTTCTAGCAAGTCGAGTCAAAAAATTTGGTAAAATTAATATTTGAAAGGGACTAACTACGCATACTTACATATAAAATAAATATATTTGTAAATATATGTATGTATGTTGTATGTAAGTATATGAATATGTCTAAGTGTGTGGTATACCCAAGTGTTTTGGTTTGCAATCTAGTAAAACGTTTTTAGTGGGTTGAATCTTACAACATTTCTTCTTATTTCTCATCTTCATCTTTTGTGGTTTTTTCTCTACATATTCCTTTCATTAACACAAAAAGGGATTTAATCTTTTGCATCTTGTAATATTTGAAGTTTGTTACACATTGTTGATACATATTACTTTTTCTCCAGCATTGTCGTTGTTTTCCCCTCTTGACCTTTTGTTCTCTTATGATTTAATATAAATTAGTTATATTTACTATATACATATAAATCTTAAGGTTTTCTGTCTGTATAAGTGTTTTATTTAATTTATATATATGTGTGTGTGTGTTTGTTGTATAAATCTTGTGTGTATTGAATTTTTATTATTTTGTTCTAGTAGTTTTTGTTTAATATTGGTTGTTTTTTTTTTTCTTCTTCTTGTATTTATTTGTATGTAGAAAAGGTTTTGGTTACATTAAATTAGAAATAGATAAGATTTCCTTAGTTGTTGCTAATTTTATTATTATATTTATCTGATTACAAAGTTTTTGTTGTAATAAGCTAAGGAATTGCAGTTTGAAAATAGGACAATAAAGAAGTTAAACTAATAAAGGAAATTAAATTGTGTTAACACCAATAGGAAAATAGGGGAAAAATCTAGATATTTTTATACATATTTTTGTGGGTAAAAAGAAAATAATAAAGTATTGAAGACATGATTTAAATCTTTCAATCATGCAAATGTTTTTAAGAAATAAATTGGAATGAGATATTAGTTTAGAAAATTGGAATTTATAGTAACAATTTAGTATTGAGTTAGATTGAAATGAATTAAACAAAGTGGTAAATTGTGCCCCCATCAGATCTTATATCTGTTTAAAACTAACAAATAAAATATATAAAAATATATAGCATGGTAAATTGGTGCAAACAAATAATTTTAGTTGAAAAAATTATTGTGAAAAATTTTATAATTAATATTATTCATACGTACTGTTGTACAATTTCGATCAAGTTAAGTATTAATCATACGCCCAGTATGTTAAGTACAAGCATTTTTACGCTTACCTGCAATGAAAAAGAAACAAAAATATTGAAAATTTTGACATACAAATATTTAAGTATATAATCCTAAAAGCCTAGAAAATGGAGAAAATATTTTTTTTTGAAAATTTTTAATAAATTTTTTTTATTTAGACCATTTTTAAATTTTGACTATAATATACTTCCTAGTTATAGAAAATAAACTTTTTTCGAAAAATTTTCTTTTTATAGGAAATTTTGATTTTTAAAGAAAATTTTCCATAAAATTTTTATATTTATTTTAATATTTTTAGAAAATTTTCTATAAATTTAATTTTTATAAAATTTGTTCGTCTCCCCTCTTTATAGCAATACCACCATGTTGTTTTCATTTGAACCTTTTCTCTGGATTTACTTTCAATGCCACCAAATCCCTTTAGAAGCAAAAAATGAAAATCTCTTTATCATACAACAATCAGGAAGTTATTTTAGTGGTTGCTGTGAAAATACATTTATTTTTATGATGATCTCCTGAAATTGTTTTGCTCTACAACACATACAAAATCATATTTTCTCAATACTAGAATCAAAAAGTTCAAAATGTCAGGATATTTTAAGGACATCTAGTGTCATATTTAGCAAAAAGGATAACAAACAATAAAAATGAAAATGTTTTCTTCTTTTCACATGTTCTTTATTTTTATGATTATTTTTAAGTTTATGTAGTAAGTTAAGAAAAAGTTTAACATTTAACTTCTCAGCAAGGTTAAGAAAAATTCTATTATGGCAATAAATATATTTAAATAAAATCTAAATTTAAAAAGAAAATTTTAAATTAGGAGTATAAATGTAAGCTAATTTAATGAAAGAAGCATTATTGATTTTTACAACTTAAACATTGTAATTTTCATTTATTATTTTAACGAGTTAAATAGCCAATGAATAATCGTACACTACTATCCCAGTTTAGGCAGGAAAATGTCAAATAAATAATTATTTAAATATTATATTAATAAAAAAACATTATAAGACTATTTTTCTGTAAGCAATACAGTATGCAGTAGTCTTTAAAATATATATTATTATAGATTAATGAAAACAATCATCAAAATTATTCAAAAATTTTGCTAATATTTCATTAATTCTCTAGAATTTCCTTTAAAGTGAAAGTTATTAATTAGTTCGCATTCCTTTAAACATGTAAATTTATAACTTTAGATTATTAAACGAAATTTCTTTAAGTCAATAAACGCCTGAGTGAATGTATGTGTGTAGCTTTGAACTTGTATTAACATGGCCTTAAACTAAATATTTATGTTGTCAGATATATAAATATATTTACAAAGTCGCGTGTCTCAATTAGTAACAATCATTATTGTCTAATAGACACATTATTCACACACTTAAACAAATGTACTTAGACATCGACACTTAAATAATTATACAAAAATACACACATATACATATTAGGGAGACATTTTCGTAAAATTTTAATTACAGATAGAAATTTCAGCATAAAATGTATATCTTTGTTTTCGTAACAAAGAACAAACTGATCTATAGTATAGACTTATAGTCAAGACTGATCAATATACACTTATCTACAGACAAGTCTTTATTCAAGAACGTAAACTGATCTACAGTCAAGATTATAGACTGATCTGTAGCCATGACTATAAACTGATCTATAATAAAGACTATACACTAGACCAGAATGTGCATTAATGTATATACAGATCTTGACTCAAGAATACAGACTGATCTACAGTCAGACTGATATGTAGCCAAGGCTGATCTATAGTCAAGACTACTTATAAAGAATTTACTATTATACGGATCTTTACTCTGGAATGCAGAATTATATAAAATCAAAAAAATAGATCAGGTAAAGATTATGAACTGATCTATATCAAGATTATACACTAACGGTCAAGGATATTGACTAATTTATAGACAAATCATTAGTCAATTATATAGACAGATCTGCAGTCAAGACTGATATATAGTTAATCTATAAACTGATCTACAGTCAGAGCTATAGACGGACTTGACTATCAGTCAAGTATATTCACTAATCTATTCACAAATCATTAGTCTGATCTATACTCAATGCTCTTGAGACTAGACTGTATGTATGTATATAGTCAAGACTATAAACGGACCTATAGCCAAGGCTATAAACTTATCTTTAATCAAGACTTTATACTGATCTATAGTCAAAAATATACTATAATCAATAAACAGAATATGAATCTATAGTTAAGACAATAGTCTGATATATAGTCAAGACTATACAGCGATCTATAGACAATACTATAGACTGATTCATAATTCAGACTATAAAGTGATCTGCAGACTATATCTTTCTTTTAATTTTTTAGAGTATCTATAGTCTGATATACAGTCAAGACTATACAGCGACCTATAGACAATACTATTGACTATCTTACATTTAATTTTATAGAGTATTTATAAAATTAAAAAAAGTTTCCCTAATAAACAACAACTCACCATCGTTAGTTATGCAAAGTCACACGAATATAATTGACATACATTCAAAATTCTAAAGCTCATTTAAGCTTTAGTATTACAAACACTCATACACTCACTGAAACACAAGTACAACACAATGTCAATTAGCTTTAAATTAGTAATAAATCGATTGGGATTATTGAGTTTAACCGCAAACCATTGGAATTGAAATTTCAACAAAATAATTAAACTAGAGATTTAAATTGTTAGCGAGTATTTAATAAATTTAATAAGAATATTATATTGAAGTGTTACAGCAGTTAAATTGAATTATTATAAATTTTATAAAACAGGGAGATATAATGACAAAATCGCCATAGTAGAGCAAATTAGAACATAAATAGTTAAATAGAAGGGCTTATGTTGCAGAGAATGCAGTGGAACATTTGCAAAATACTTAGCAAAGGAGGGGAAGTAGATTAATATGTTTATTATTAAAGGATGTACAAATGTGGTATAATTTGGCGTAGAAAGGGGTGTGGTAATAGATCTAATATATCCCAAATTTCCTTTTGAGATTAAAAAAGTTAAAAATAGAATTTTAATAATTTCACACCAAAAAAAAAAAAAAAAAACAATCTATAAACTTCCCTCTATTAATATTAACCTGCTGAAACAACAGCAACAGAAACCTTCGATATAATCTTATTATTACCATTGTTTAGGCCATTTTACAAATGTCTGCCCTTTTACAACAATGTGTTTCGTAACGTTACAAAAAGAGCACAAGAAACAGCACCACAGACTCTCCATCTCATGTACAAGTTTTAGTGTATAATGTCCTCTTTTTTTCTACACACACACACACACACACACAAAATTAGAAACGTGTTCAAAATTCAAATTTTCCTGTACACAATAAGGGAATTTTTGTGTATTAGTATATATTTAGGTGTTTATTGAGGGCAGGCAGTATACCTTTTGTAGGGATATTGTAAATTTAATTTCTTTTGTATAAATTTACGTAATAATATTAAAGCGAAAATGTAGAATTTATGGCAAAAATAAAAAAAGCAAAAGGGGTTTTAATTACACTTTCAAACCGGTCCAATATTATAATTTTTCTTTTGTTTTAAATTAAATTTTCCGTTTTACAACATATTATGTACCGTTCGTGCAAATTATATTGAGTTTTCTTATAAATGGGGGAAATTAATGTGTTTTTAATAAACTTTAATTATGTAGATTGTTGTAAATTGTGTATGGACATTTAATTGAATATTTTTGGAGAGGAAATGTATTGAGTAAATAAATAATCCTGTATCTTCAGTTGTTAATAAGAAAATGTAATTACTTTTATATACAAAATATACATGCTTTTTGAAAAGGATGTATATCCTTTAAATATTAATTAGGAAAGTCAAATCGATTTTGAAACAGTTTAATTCCAAATAACGTTCAATTCTAGTTCAGTTCTAATTCAGTTCTAGTTCAGTTCTAGTTCAGTTCTAGTTCAGTTCTAGTTCAGTTCTAGTTCAGTTCTAGTTCAGTTCTAGTTCAGTTCTAGTTCAGTTCTAGTTCAGTTCTAATTCAGTTCTAGTTCAGTTCTAGTTCAGTTCTAGTTCAGTTCTAGTTCAGTTCTAGTTCATCAGTTCTAGTTCAGTTCTAGTTCAGTTCTAGTTCAGTTCTAGTTCAGTTCTAGTTCAGTTCTAGTTCAGTTCTAGTTCAGTTCTAGTTCAGTTCTAGTTCAGTTCTAGTTCAGTTCTAGTTCAGTTCTAGTTCAGTTCTAGTTCTAGTTCAGTTCTAGTTCAGTTCTAGTTCAGTTCTAGTTCAGTTCTAGTTCTAGTTCAGTTCTAGTTCAGTTCTAGTTCAGTTCTAGTAAAGTTTTTAGTTTTTCTTATTTATTAATAATTTACTTTACCAAATAAGTATTTGTTCAATTTAAGTTTAGAATGCCATTCCATTAGCTTTAATTTATACCTCCCTTTGAAAAACCTAAAATTTAAAAACGTGTGTATTTAAATTTTACTACTAAGCATGTATTTCGAAAAGAAGAATAGCATGGTTTAAACTCATAATTTATTTAGACAAATTGAACACTGAAATGAGCAATTCTTGTTAAGCAGTGAAAAAAGATCTATAAAAAATATACCAAATTATTTTTACAATTGTAATAGTAGTATCATCTTTAATGCAACTACATAATCATTTACAGCTACAAGCAACTTAACACGAATACAAGCACATGAGAAAACAACAGAGCAACTAGCAGAGAAATAGAAGAAAAACAAGTAAGAGTGTTATATTCGGCTGTGCCGAATCTCATATACCCACCATCAAACCGTATGCCGTTAAAGGGTGATATTTGGAATATGGCTTAAGTCAATTATGGGCCGAGCTCTTTTGAACTAACAAAATATTAATTTTTAAAACACAAATATTTTATTTCAATTTTTAAACCGTGAGCGTCAATTATGAACCGATACTCATAAAATTTTGTACATAGATTATGTATAGAACTTGTTTATGCAAAATTTCAGCGCTATACTGGTATTTTAAATAAGGAACACTCGTATTTTATTAACCAAACCTCTTTCCTGAAGGGAACCTTTTGTGAATTACCGACACATTCGCTCCGAATTTCATAACCGTATTTCATAACTCATATTTTTAAGCCAGTAATGATCGTTTAAGTAATTTTCTGAAGGGGACCTTATATGGGCGGTAGGGTGAATTATAGACCGATCCTCCCTAAATTTGTCAAAATTTTATTGTTATATCCGTATTTTTTAGCCAGTAATGAGCGTTAAAGTCGTTTTCAGAAGGGACCTTATATGGGGGATAGGGTCATTTATGGGCTGATCTTAAAAAAAATCGTAGAGCGTTTTTGGTTCGTAAGAAACTTACTTATACCGAATTTCATCGCTATACTCGCATTTTTGGACCAGTAATGAGTGTTAAAGTAATTTTCTAAAGGAGACCTTATATGGGGGGTAGGGTCAATTACGGACCGATCCTCAAACAATTTGGTAGAAAGATTTTGGCTCACATGAAACTTATTTATGTCGAATTTCATCGCTATACTTGCATTTTGGGGTCAGTAATGGGTGTTAAAGTCATTTTCAGAAGGGGGCCTTATATGGAGGGTAGGGTCATTTATGGGCCGATCCTAAAAAAATTGGTTAAAAGGTTTTGGTTCGTAAGAAACTTACTTATACTGAATTACATCGCTATACTCGAATTTTTAGGCCAGTAATGAGTGTTAAAGTCATTTTCTAAAGGGGACCTTATATGGGGGGTCATTTATGGGCCGATCCTAAAAAAAAATGATAGAGAGATTTTGGTTCATAAGAAACATACTTATACTGAATTTCATCGCTATACTTGCATTTTGGGACCAGTAATGAGTATTAAAGCAATTTTCAAAAGGGGACCTTATATGGGGGGTAGGGTCATTTATGGGCCGATCCTCAAAAAATTTGGTAGAAAGATTTTGGCTCATATGAAATTTATTTATGTCGAATTTCATCGCTATACTTGTACTTCTAAGGCAGTTATGCCCGTTAAAGCTGTTTTTTGGAGGTCCACTTGTATGGTGGCTATCCGAAAAAGTGGACCGATATTGCCCATTTTCAATACCGAACAAACCTTAACAGTAGAGAATATTTATGCAAAATTTCAACTGTCTAGCTCCTCTCGTGTGGTCCCTATCGTGATTTCAACAGACAGACGGACGGACGGACGGGCGGACGGACAGACGGACGGATATGGCTAGATCGTCTTAGAATTTAATAAGGACCCGGAATATATTTACTTTTATGGGTCTATAACCAATATTTCGATGTGTTACAAACGGAATGACAAAATCAATATACCCCCCATCTTTTTTGATGGTGAGTATAAAAAAGAAAGAAATGTAATAAATAAATGAAAATTTCGTAGCATTTCCGTAACCAATACATTACCACTTTAAATTTGTTAAATGTACAAACCCAAAAACTACATGAAAAACAGACCAAAATGTAATATACATAAGTAGAAGAAAGTGGAACAGTGTGGAACTGGAAGCAAAATTTCTACGAAAATTAAAGTGAAAGATGGGCGAGTAGAATAATACTTGTATGGTCATAAGCAGATGTTGCTATTTTTTGCAAGCATATTATCAGAGCATTGCATTTTATGAAAACTCACACACAATTCACCCCATTTTTCCAATACAAGCCTGCAATTATACAGTGAAGCACAAAAGTATGAGGAAAACTATATGATGTAAATCTTTTACATGGCAAATCAGAAAATTTTGTTCCCTACTGCAACTGTTTAAACATATTGGTCGGTTAGTTGGGTTGCTTTGTTTGGTTGGCTATTTGGTCGGTTTGTTGGTTGTTCCTAAAACCATTATAGGGAATTTTACCACAATCATGTTTATTGCTGTAAATGAAGATATGAAAGTACGAATGACCTATAGATTTGTACAACCAAACCAACATTTACTTACTCATTCACTCAATGTGGAGATGAATGATTTACACTTACTGCAGTAATAAATTTTGTAACAATTCTTTAACTCTAAAACAAAAATGAAAATCATAAAAAATATCCATCAACTTTTGGCTTGCAAATATAAGATTAAACATTTTATAAATGAAATCCTTTTAAATACTTAAAGGATTTATCAAAGTATGTTTTCTTTATTCCAAAATATTTTAGCTTTATCTAATTACTTATAATAAGAACAATTAAAAATGTTGTTTAACAACAAGAACAAGTAAAAAAACACAAACAAAAAGGAAAAAGTACTAACTAACAAACCATTAAACCATTATTTTTGTTTCACATCTTCCACAAGTCAACAGATCAAAAAAAAAAAAAAAAAAAAAAAAAAAAACAACAAAACAAGTGGCCAAAAATAAAAAAATATATTAAGGTCTTAACAAACAAACCATGAAAAAGGGATTATATATAGATTTGGAGAAGCGTATTATGCGGGCTGGAGATAAATACTACAAAAGCCAAATACAGTTTTGTACTTTTTGTTTGTAATACACTCAGAAAAAAATCCTGGCAGGAAAAACTTCAGAAAGAAATTTATTAAATATATAGACGCTAAGTAAAACTGAACTAGAACTGAACTAAAACTGAACTAGAACTGAACTAGAACAGAACTAGAACTGAACTAGAACTGAACTAGAACTGAACTAGAACAGAACTAGAACTGAACTAGAACTGAACTAGAACTAGAACTGAACTAGAACTGAACTAGAACTGAACTAGAACTGAACTAGAACTGAACTAGAACTGAACTAGAACTGAACTAGAACTGAACTAGAACTGAACTAGAACTGAACTAGAACTGAACTAGAACTGAACTAGAACTGAACTAGAACTGAACTAGAACTGAACTAGAACTGAACTAGAACTGAACTAGAACTGAACTAGAACTGAAATAGAACTGAACTAGAACTGAACTAGAACTGAACTAGAACTGAACTAGAACTGAACTAGAACTGAACTAGAACTGAACTAGAACTGAACTAGAACTGAACTAGAACTGAACTAGAACTGAACTAGAACTGAACTAGAACTGAACTAGAACTGAACTAGAACTGAACTAGAACTGAACTAGAACTGAACTAGAACTGAACTAGAACTGAACTAGAACTGAACTAGAACTGAACTAGAACTGAACTAGACTGAACTAGAACTGAACTAGAACTGAACTAGAACTGAACTAGAACTAAATTAGAATTCAATTATATTTTTTTAAGTGTCTGCTATCTTTTACAGTTAAAGGCCCAATAATTATACTTTATTTGACTTGTTACCCTCTTTTGTCTTCCATATTTTACTTGCGGCTTTTGGTATTAACTAGTTCTTTCTTGGTTAGACAGCCTTAAGCAACAGTTAATTTTTCTTTTATTTCCTACCAAAGTTCTTTTCCCTTCGCAAGATATTCATCGTACCAAAGAAGATAATAACCCAAAAGTGTTGAAGAAGTTTGTTTTAATTGTTTCCATTTTTTTTCGGGGGGATTTTCTTGTGAATTTGATATAAAGATGGTCAAGATCTTTATGTTTGAGGGTAAATGTGGGCAGACTAATAAATGTAAAACAAGAACAAAAAATTAGTTAATAAATGTAAAACAAGAACAAAAAATTAGCTAAAAATGAATTTATATTATTTTGTCAGACATAGTAATCCTGCGGATAAGTGTCAATTAAAATTATGTTCTTTTTTATGTCTGTGTATGGAATATGTTAGTCGGAGTGCACGGTGTGTTTAGGGGGTTTAAGGTTAACAAAAGGAAAATTAGTTTTGACAGAAAGGTTATAGAGAATTAAATTGCTACACAATAAAGCAGTTATTTTAAAAATAATTTCAATTTTCAATAAATTTGCTTTGGAAAATGCAACATTTTGATATTGTATTTCCAATATTTATGATAATGTTACTCTATCAATAAGTTGGAATATCTTCAGTTATTCAATATAAATAGATTTTTAATAAATTTGTATATTTGCTTTCAAAATTTTAAATTTATTTCAATATAAAATTTAATATATCTGTTTTAAGGATCTTTATGTTTAACACTTCTACAATCCCCACATAATCATTTATGATTCCCGTTAAACCCTACTAATTTTTCACACCCTGCCAACAGCCCTTTAAATTACATTAAAATTTACTCTCTTGTTGAACAAAATTTTGCAGCTAATTTATAAAAGTCGTTACAACAATTTAGCACATTTATTAAATCCTTGTTAGAGAAAACACATACATCGCAAAGCAACAAAGTCATTTTATAAAAGCCATAAAATTTCAATTAAGCTTTAACTACATATAACACTTAAATACACAAGCGTATATTTCTCATACACATGCTTGCTTCCATAAGAAATCCTTTAGTTTAAAAACTCTTTTTTTTTTGTTCTTTTAGCTGATTAATTGACAAGACAAAGTACAGAGACATGACTACACACAGACCTTAAATTTCTTGAATTTCGAACACATATACATGCCTAGTTATTCACATATCCTTGCGAACACACAGACTGACTTGCCTGTTACAGTATTTAACCCCAAACATTGTTTTATGAAACTAAACAATCGACAACAATTTAGAAAATAAATTTACAACAATTTACTACTGCAATTTAATTGTACAAAGTTTTTTATTATTACTTTTTGTTTCTTCTTTTATTCTTCACTTTCTACTTTTTCGTTTGTTGTTGCTTGTATGAGTAAAAATGTGTAAAATTTTGAACATTGGAACCCTTGTGGAAAACTCATTCATTCATATACAATATTCATATATGCCAGCAAAGGAGACCTTTTGAACGAAGAAAACTTGTTGAAATTTATGAGTTTATGAGTTGCCCAAAAAATGAGGAAAAGTAAGCAAGCTCATATAGTAAAAGGAAATTATAAGACTTAAAGACACAAACAGTTATACACTTTTACTCATAGCTGCAGAGTCGTTAGGTCCCTCTAAATAGAAGTGTGAAAAGAATCTGCTGATCAGTGGAGGTCGAAAATAAACATACCTTATAAAGTTAAAACTTTGGTATTTTAGTTCAAATCCATTCTAGTTCAGTTCTAGTTCAGTCAGTTCTAGTTCAGTTCAGTTCTAGTTCAGTTCTAGTTCAGTTCTAGTTCAGTTCTAGTTCAGTTCTAGTTCAGTTCTAGTTCAGTTCTAGTTCAGTTCTAGTTCAGTTCTAGTTCAGTTCTAGTTCAGTTCTAGTTCAGTTCTAGTTCAGTTCTAGTTCAGTTCTAGTTCAGTTCTAGTTCAGTTCTAGTTCAGTTCTAGTTCAGTTCTAGTTCAGTTCTAGTTCAGTTCTAGTTCAGTTCTAGTTCAGTTCTAGTTCAGTTCTAGTTCAGTTCTAGTTCAGTTCTAGTTCAGTTCTAGTTCAGTTCTAGTTCAGTTCTAGTTCAGTTCTAGTTCAGTTCTAGTTCAGTTCTAGTTCAGTTCTAGTTCAGTTCTAGTTCAGTTCTAGTTCAGTTCTAGTTCAGTTCTAGTTCAGTTCTAGTTCAGTTCTAGTTCAGTTCTAGTTCAGTTCTAGTTCAGTTCTAGTTCAGTTCTAGTTCAGTTCAGTTCTAGTTCAGTTCTAGTTCAGTTCTAGTTCAGTTCTAGTTCAGTTCTAGTTCAGTTCTAGTTCAGTTCTAGTTCAGTTCTAGTTCAGTTCTAGTTCAGTTCTAGTTCAGTTCTAGTTCAGTTCTAGTTCAGTTCTAGTTCAGTTCTAGTTCAGTTCTAGTTCAGTTCTAGTTCAGTTCTAGTTCAGTTCTAGTTCAGTTCTAGTTCAGTTCTAGTTCAGTTCTAGTTTAGTTCTAGTTCAGTTCTAGTTCAGTTCTAGTTCAGTTCTAGTTCAGTTCTAGTTCAGTTTTAGTTAAAAATCGAATTCGTCTCCTAAACAAATCGAATTTATATTAATATCTGCTTTCATTGTATAGCGCAACATAAAGAAATGGGTTGAATATGAAATTTTATGGCATTTGCACACATATTTTTCATTAAAAAATTACGTTTTATATAGAAAATAAAGGTTTACACAAACTCGTACATACATATCTAAACAGCACATCATATCAAATTATAACCACACTAAACAAAAAATTAAGAGAATATTTATATGCAAAATACAGAAAAAAACTTATCGCTAACTTCCGTTTCCTTTAAGAAATAGCACGGGTACAAGCGGGAATAGTAAGTTTAAATATGAGCAACCAAAAAGCCAAACAATCTGTGAAATGTGTTTGCATGTGAGGGCATATTTGTGTGTGTAAGTTTAACAACAACATTGTCAGTTTATTTTTCATTCTTTTGTTAAATATTTTTAAAGGCATATAAGTATATGAGGAATAGGTGTGTGTATGTGGAAGAGCTTAATTTTTCGTTGTTGTTGTTAAAGCCATTTATAAAAGCATAAGTGTAAAATTTTTTGATAATCTTTTTCCTGCGTCAATGTGAATATGAGAGTTTATAACTTTGTTTGAGTCGTTGTTTGGGTAAGGGAAAATTTTTTGTCTGTCTCTTTGCATGTGTTTTAATACGATGAGTCTTATTTTAACTTCCTTAAGGAAATTATATTATGTCGAGCATCTCTTTGCTTCGTTTGGCTTTGTAATTGTGTGTGTTTGTGCTGAAATTGTGGTATAATGTCGTAAGGAAATATTTAAATTAATTGAAATTTTGCAATTTATGAGTTAGAAATTTATATAATAAAATACAAGTTTATCATTTTAAATTACAATGTTCGTAGAGGAGAGTTATTTAACAAATAAATATATAAATAAATAAGAATATTTGAAATAATTTCAAAGAATTAACTTGAAAAATAATGGTTTATTAGGTTTGCAGAAATAATATAAAATAATATTAATTTACCAATGATTAGGCTTAAACTAAAATCCATTAGTTTGTTAAAGAATGTTGTTTTTTCTTACATATAAACTCCATTAAAGACCATTTCATTTTCAATTAACACTTATTTATTATGTACTTTCAAGAAAAACATTATTTCAATAAGAAAATATATCAATTCGTTCTTATTTGTGAGTGGGAATTGTGTTTTAAGTCCCTAAGATTAAAGATCCTTTAACAACAATCAATAAGTTGTTTTATTTTCAATTTAATGACTGTTAATAGCATTATAAATGCCATTATTAAAAGCCCTTCTTTTCATCGGTTGTTAATGCTGTTGTTTGTTGTAACAAATATTTATTTATTTGTAACAACAATTTTCATTAGCCTTAAAAGCTTTTAACACAATCTATACAAATAAAAAGAAAACATAAAAGAAAATTGTTGCTTTTTGAAAAGAAATGGAATTAATGTTAAGTTGATTTTATTTAATCTTTAAACATATAAATATTTATATATGTATGTATGTATGTAAAAAGAAAAAGATCTATAGAAATTGTACTAACTATTGCTCAAATTTTTTTTTGCTCCACCCTCGTTCATGCAAATTAAATTCAAATTTTCAATTATTGCCTAACATTAACACAGACTAAATTCAATAAGTTTTTATATGCCAGACATAAAATATACTGTAAATTTAAAAGGCCAGACAGACTGATTATTTTCTATTAATAATTGATATTAATTTTATTAAAATTAGCAAAATAATTTGTAGATTCTAAAGGAATGTATATTATACACATTTAGTTCATATAATACATATAATCAATATATAAATTTCTGAATAATAGCAAATATGTACTTAGTTACTTAAGCAAAAGTCCTTTTGTGGAAATATATATTAAAAACTAAGTATGAAATTCTAATTATTTCAAGAGTATGTAAAATTAAATAGAGTGCTTTATATTACAATGGTTTACAAAGTCATCGGCATAGATCGCTTTCAGATGGCTATCTTATAGTGAATCTCATGGGCTTTATAGAAATTTTATTTTATCTTCTAATTTTATAGAAATATATTCAAACATACGGACAGACAGACTTCGCTTGTTAATGTAATACGGGGGAAAAGAAGTGCTAAAAATATCTCTAGAGTTTTCGGGTCTATAAACTGGATGAGTCATTCCTTGGAATCTGTTGACTCGTGGTCGGACCAGAGAACATGACATTCTAGGGGATTTGGTTGAGACCGCAGGATTCGTCCTGTAACCGCCCGCAGACCTAAATTAATTTGTCACATATTTTCTTTATAAATGCGTAGGACAATAGTGTAAAATTTCCTTTTGACATTTTCAGGGTTTATTCGGTTGATATCAGTTTCATCACAGTGTGTCTTGTCTGAGCAGGAACGAATTCTCGGCTTATTAATGAAGATTTTATTTCGGTTCAGATGAGGTCATTTATCAGTGTTTTATAGATTAAAGCTTCAGATATGAACTGCAGATTGGCGAACAGCAGTGGTGAGTCATTTCTAGCTGACCATGTGGTTGAAAAAGTACTACACACGGATTGGGCTGTAGATACGGTACTCATTTAAATCAGTCGGTTTTCATACCCTTTTCGCGAATGTTAAAGGTATAATTTACAAAATTTTGCTCCAGCTTTGATTACAACAATCTATATACATTAAGAGAGTACTTTTAGTACTTTTTATCTCATAAATGGTACTTTTTGAATTTTCTAAAATATTCCACCTAGGAACATAAATTTTAACATTCATGGTCTTAAGAGAATAATATTCTGTAAGTGGAAACTCTTTGGTACTTTTCCATTCCTTAAATGGTACTTTTAGGATTCTCTATAATGGCTAAACGGAACATATGACACACGGTCCGTCCGAGATTTTTGTACTTTTTCGTTTTTCCGATGATACTTTTTGATATTTTTACGATATTGAACATAGAAATATAAAATTTAAAATGTAGGGACCTTAGTAAATGAGAATTTACTGAAAGGGACTTTTTAAATAAATTAAATAAGAGGTATTTTTTAGTACTTTTTTTTTAAATAGTACTTTCGAAATTTTCTATAATGTGGAAGCTGAACGAATGAAACTAAAAATACAAGCTTCTTACTGAATGTGAATTTATTCACGTGATATTGAACGTAAAAATCAGAAACATTAAAAAATTTTAATCAATTTTAATTTTCTATAAAAGTACACAAAATTTTATTTAGGGTAGCGAAGCACCCAGGGTACGCTAGTATTTTATATTTAAATAAAATGATAGATCCTCAATGTAATTGTTTGAATATCAGTGAAGCATAATTAAAAGAAATAAACGGAAATTCATTTCTAAAATTGGGTTAAATATATGTATACACTGTCTCCATACTGCACTTGAAGACCATCTACTTTGAAGAAGACGAGCCAATATGGAATAATTTAATCTGTTATGATGCGATAAAAACAAATAAGTTCCGCTATAAAACAATTCGTAAACAAGAAAAATATGTACATATATTCTTCAATATATCCAGATAATCAAACATGGCGAAAAATCAGTTATGCTGTGGTTGTTATAAGATTTACATATATACATACATAGATGGACGGACAGAATGTAATTCCCAGACAATTGGTATTCTTTACGGACCACTCTTTCTGGACGTAAGAAACATCATCACAAACGCACAACAAACCACTACAAACTCAATATTGTATGTATTTAATCAGAATATGAACACAAATTATGAACCACTGAACGTATACTTAATATTTTTAACAAAATATTTCTAATACGTTTAGTAGTTCACCTTAAACAAATACATACAAATATATTTATATAAGTAATTTTTCTAATATTTTTGATTTATTTTATAAAATATATACTTGTTTTAATTGATTTCTGCATAAAATTCAATAAAAAAACTTTATTAACTTAAAAATCTACTATTTTTTTAACAAAATCTTTATAATACTACATCATCATAAAAATAAATTCTTAAAATTTATTTTGTTATCTACAATAAAAATTCATTTTGCCAAAACATAACAAAAAATAAACTTATATGTACATTTTTGAAATAATATTATCTTGACTTTTTAATCTTTGTCAACTATTAAAAATATTTTTAATAACTTTGTCTCTTCCTTTAAATCATTCTATCAACTTAAATATACAACAATTTTTGCTACCAAAAATATTTATTAGAAAAACCCAACCCATATGCAGAGCTTTATATGTAAGTAAAGTATGTGTGTGTGTAGACATACACAAAAATAAAATAAATATTATTTTAAAAAAATAAAAGAAACTAAACTAAATAAAAAGTATAAAGCAACACACAGAGTAGTGGAAGTAGTAGGAGTGAAAGAAAAAAAGGAAAAAGTAAGAAAAAAACGCAATATCCGCAAATAAGTTTGACAGTGATTTGAAATCATTGCAGCAAAATATTCTTTACACATTTATAACAACAAAAAAAAGAAAAAAATAACAATAATAAAAAAGAGGAACTAACACCCACCCACTAACATAAACTTACACATATGTATGTATATGGAGCAGGCATTGTAACATATTTTATGGAAAATGTTCAATAAAAAAGAAAACAACTACACACACATACAATATATTTAAACATTCCTACATAGTACACTTTTCACATACAAACATTATTATAGTGATGGTTGGTTGATTGTATTTATTATTGTTGTTGGTTATTGTTAAGTTAAGAAAAAAAGAAAAGAGACACGACATGAGTTGAGAGCAGCACTAGAGGAAATGAAAAAATTCCTAACAGAAACAACAAATAAGCACGCATTTTATTGTTTGTATATGAGTTTGTATGTATGTTTTTAAATCATATATGTTTTTTTTTCTTAAAGAAATAGAAACTTTATGTGTTTTATATAAAAATTTTTACAACAAAATTTGTGAGTAAAAAAATGACATTTTATATCTTACGACGCTCTAGGGGACATTTAACAAAAAGCATGTATGAGCATGTTTGTGCAAAGAAATATTGTTAAAAAAACGAATATTAAAAATACTCACAAAAATCACTTGAATTTTATTTAGTTTTATGTGATTTTTCTTATTTTCGTTTTAAATGGAAATAATGAATATAATAAGTACAGAGTGACAGAAATAAGGAGAATGTTGAAATTTAGAAAATTTAACACAATCAAAATTTCACGGAAATTTTCTATAAAAGAAAAATTTATATAAGAAGAAACTTTATCAAAAGATTTTCTATAAAAAGGAAACTTATGAAACATTTTCTAATGAAAAAATATGTAACAAAAATTTCTAAATTTTAAAATAAAATGTAACTAAAAATTTTGATCAAAAGTAAATTTAACGAAAACATTCTTTGAAAAGAAAAATTATTAAAAATTTTCTATGAAAAGAAAATTTATCAAAAACTTTTATATAAAAAGAAAATTTATCGAAAATTTTCTATAAAAAGAAAATTTATCGGAAATTCTCTATAAAAAGAAAATTTATCGAAAATTCTCTATAAATCGAAAATTTATTGAAAATTTTCTAAAAAATTATTGAAAATTTTCTATAGAAAGAAAATTTATCGAAAATTTTCTATAGAAAAAAAATTTATCGAAAATTTTCTAAAGAAAGCAAATTTGTCGCAAATTTTCTACAGAAAGTAAATTTATCGAAAATTTTCCCAAGAAAGTAAATTTATCGAAAATTAAAAAAAAAAAAATATTTATCGAAAATTTTCTATGAAAAAAAATATTTATCGACATTTTTCTAAAAAAAAATATTTATCGACATTAAAAAAAAAAAAAAAAAAATTTATCGAAAATTTTCTATGAAAAAAGATTTTGCGAAAATTTTCTATAAAAAGAAAATTCATCGAAAATTTTTTAAAAAAAGAATATTTATCGATAATTTTCTAAAGAAAGTAAATTTATCTCAAAATTTTCTAAGGAAAGTAAATTTATCGAACATTTAAAAAAAATAAATATTTATGAAAATTTTCTACAGAAAGAAAATTTATTGAATAATTTTCTATAAAAATAAAATTTATTGAAAATTTTTCTATAGAAATAAAATTTAATAAAAATTTCTAAAAGAAGAAAATTTATCAAAAATATCTAAAAAAAGAAAATTTATCGAAATATAAAAAAAATTTATGAAAATTTTCTATAGAAAGAAAATTTATCGAAAATGTTCTATAGAAAAAAATTTCTACAGAAAGAAAATTTATCGAAAAGTTTCTATAGAAAGAAAATTTCGATAAATTTTTATCAAAAATTTTCTATAATTAATCGAATAATGTCTATAGAATGAAAATTAATCGAAAAATGTCTATAGAATGAAAATTCATCGAAAAATTTCTATAGAATGAAAATTAATCGAAAAATGTCTATAGAATGAAAATTAATCGAAAAATGTCTATAGAACAAAAATTAATCGAAAAATGTCTATAGAATGAAAATTAATCGAAAAATGTCTATAGAATGAAAATTTATCGAAAAATGTCTATAGAATGAAAATTAATCGAAAAATGTCTATAGAATGAAAATTAATCGAAAAATGTCTATAGAATGAAAATTTATCGAAAAATGTCTATAGAATGAAAATTTATCGAAAAATGTCTATAGAATGAAAATTAATCGAAAAATGTCTATAGAATAAAAATTAATCGAAAAATGTCTATAGAATGAAAATTAATCGAAAAATGTCTATAGAATGAAAATTTATCGAAAAATGTCTATAGAATGAAAATTAATCGAAAAATGTCTATAGAATGAAAATTAATCGAAAAATGTTTATAGAATGAAAATTTATCGAAAAATGTCTATAAAATGAAAATTAATCGAAAAATGTCTATAGAATATAAATTAATCGAAAAATGTCTGTAGAATGAAAATTTATCGAAAAATGTCTATAGAAAGAAAATTTATCGAAAACTTTCTATAGAAAGAAAAATTTGATTAAAAAGAAATTTTTTTAAAAATTGTCTATAAATGAACATTTGATAATATTTATAAAAAGAAAATTTATCGCGTTAAAATTTGTTAATGCATGATATCTTTTGCATTTTCTGTGACATTTTTATTTAATAACATAAATTTATTACAATTTTCACTTTCCTAAACATGGAAATCAATGAGTTTTATAACACGTAAATAAAATTATTTAAACCACTAAAATAAAATTATTTAAACTACATAGAACAGCGATTCCATAAAAAGCAACAATATTTACAGTTTTTTAACAAGATGTTATAAAACATCTAATAAAATATAAAATCAATCAGTGAAAAATGAAAATCACATAAGATACACAAACTTTAACAACGTTTTTTTTTTCTAAATAAAATTTATGAAACATAAAATTAATTGAAAATATTTTTGAGGGGAAAAGGAGGAAGAAAAAAATCTTATGATAGAAACAATGTCATAAAAATCAACCCTTTGTAACCACAAAAAAGATTTCTTAAAACAAATTTATTACTTAACCACACAAACACTCTCATATTTAAAGATATAGAAACATAAAATGTTTTCCTTGAGAAAAAGAAAAAAAACCCTTTTTCAAGACAGTCATAGAACCCTAATGGTAGTACTCTTCTTTAACCACTTCAACACATAGATACAGACACTTATACTTGTACGAGTGTTTTAGTGTAAAAAAGAAAATTATATTGGGTACTTTACTTTGGTTTTTATATTTCGGTTTTTGGTATGTGTAAATAAACTAATATTTACCAAAACAATTTTCAATTTTCTGCTCTGGCAGAAGGAGTTTTAGACACCAATAACTTGTAGCAGGAAAACTGTAAGTGGTTGGTTAAGGAAAGTAAAAGTGTCGATTACTTGTTTACCACTTGTAAGTAGCAGGAAAAGAAAAGATACTTTCTTCTTATCATTTATTATTTTTATTCATTCTTTTTTTCTTCACTTTTTTGTTGCTATTTTGAAAACCATAAACACTACAATAAACATTCTTGCTCTAAGATCATGTCCTTTTGCATGTCACTCAATTTCGAAAGGCAAATACAATGTGTTCTTTACATTTTCTTTTAATACAATGTCACAGTGGTATGAACTCCCCTGCCATTAAAGGGAGATAACTTTGAAACTAAATACACTCACAGATTTCTATAAAAATTTCTTATAGAATATATAGATATATTGTCTTCTATAGAACATGTTTTTATGAAAAATTTTCGAAAATTTCTATTTTTATAGGTAATTTACAAAAATTTCTATTTTCATAGGAAATTTTCGAAAATTTCTATTTTTATAGGTAATTTTCGAAAATTACTATTTTTATAGGTAATTTTCGAAAATTACTATTTTTATAGGTAATTTTCGAAAATTTCTATATTTATAGGTAATTTTCGAAAATTTCTATATTTATAGGTAATTTTCGAAAATTTCTATTTTTATAGGTAATTTTCGAAAATTTCTATTTTTATAGGTAATTTTCGAAAATTTCTATTTTTATAGGTAATTTTCAAAAATTTCTATTTTTATAGGTAATTTTCGAAAATTTCTATTTTTATAGGTAACTTTCGAAAATTTATATTTTTATAGGTAATTTTTTTAAAATTTCTATTTCTATAGGTAATTTTCGAAAATTTCTATTTTTAAAGGTAATTTTTAAAAATTTCTATATTTATAGGCAATTTTCGAAAATTTCTATTTTTATAGGCAATTTTCGAAAATTTCTATTTTTATAGGCAATTTTCGAAAATTTCTAATTTTATAGGCAATTTTCGAAAATTTCTATTTTTATAGGCAATTTTCGAAAATTTCTATTTTTAGGAAATTTCGAAAGCTTCTCTTTTTTTTAGGAAATTTTCAAAAATTTGTCTTTATTATGAAATTAAAAAAAAATTCTCTTTTTATAGGATATTTTTATGTATGAAATTTTCGAAAATTTCTCTTTTTATACGATATTTTCAAAAATTTCTCTTTATATAGGAAATTTTCAAAACTTTTATTTTTATAGGAAATTTTCAAAAATATCTCTTTTCATAGAAAATTCTTTAAAAATTTCTCTTGTCATATAAAATCTTCGAAAATTTTCCTTTCTATAGTAAATTTTCGAAAATGTCTCTTCTTAAATTATTCGAAAAATTTTCTTTTTATAAAAAATATTCGATATTTTATAGAATACTTTCCCTAAGTGTAATCACAAATAGGCCAAGGCAAGAATTTTTCAAATTGATTGCTTTGTATCATTTTTATACTTGAGAAAATCTTAAGGTTTTGTTTTGTTTTCTACAAGTATATCTCTTTCCTTTAATACTCATAATAACTTTAAGTGGCCAAAGTAAACAAAAAAGAATACAGTAAACTCTGTCAAGACTGGACAAAATAAAGGATTACTTGAAGTAAATAAGGAAACAAACTTGTTTCTCCTAACAGTTGTTACTGTTTCCTTACCTCCTTATTTACATATGTATGTATAAGTGTTTTTGTTTGTGTGTTTTTGAAAGTGTTGTATAAATATTAACTGAGCATTTTTATGCTGACATCATAAGAAAATTATCATGTGCTTTTCTTTCATTTAAATCTTCTTGGTAAACAAAAAGCAACAACTCACTAGTACAACAAAGAAATGAACGGAGCAGCAAGAAGGGGAACAGGCAAATACCTTTAAGTGTTTTTCTAGTCTAAATGTATTTTATGTTGTTTTTGTTTTAGTTGTTATTGTATGACCTCTGCTGTTTTTGTTTGTTTTGTAACCCCTTCTTTACACTTTGGTATTAGTTTAGCGTATGTAACTGTGTGTGTTATATATTATAGAATGAAAATCTATTATTTTTTGTTGATTAACTTCTAAACACAAAATTGATTGTCATATTAAATAAGCTTACTAAGGATATTTCATGTTGTTACAATGTTTTTTCAAATAGATTGTAGTTAAAATTGATTATATTTTGGGTGGCGGGTGTTTAGAGGTAGAAATTTATATAAAATACAAATTAATTAAAAATAAACAGAAAAGTATTAATTTGTAACTTGAAGTAGGGGTGTAATTAAAATTTTAAAGTTATAAAAGAAAAAAATACGATTAAATGAACAGTTATGTAAAAGGGTTAATATCTTTTTCATTAAAAAGGAAAAATTGTTGAAGTAAACGTACAATTACAAAAAGAAAGCAGGTAAAAGGGTAAGGTTTTGAGATAGCAACTCATCTGACTAACTAACTAACTAACTAACTAACTACTAACTAACTAACTAACTAACTAACTAACTAACTAACTAACTAACTAACTAACTAACTAACTAACTAACTAACTAACTACTAACTAACTACTAACTACTAACTAACTAACTAACTAACTAACTAACTAACTAACTAACTAACTAACTAACTAACTAACTACTAACTAACTAACTAACTAACTAACTAACTAACTAACTAACTAACTAACTAACTAACTAACTAACTAACTAACTACTAACTAACTAACTAACTAACTAACTAACTAACTAACTAACTAACTAACTAACTAACTAACTAACTAACTAACTAACTAACTAACTAACTAACTAACTAACTAACTAACTAACTAACTAACTAACTAACTAACTAACTAACTAACTAACTAACTAACTACTAACTAACTAACTAACTAACTAACTAACTAACTAACTAACTAACTAACTAACTAACTACTACTAACTAACTAACTAACTAACTAACTACTAACTAACTAACTAACTAACGAACTAACTAACTAACTAACTAACTACTAACTAACTAACTACTAACTAACTAACTAACTAACTAACTAACTAACTAACTACTACTAACTACTAACTAACTAACTAACTAACTAACTAACTAACTACTACTAACTAACTAACTAACTAACTAACTACTAACTAACTAACTAACTAACTAACTAACTAACTAACTACTAACTAACTAACTAACTAACTAACTAACTAACTAACTAACTACTAACTAACTAACTAACTAACTAACTAACTAACTAACTAACTAACTAACTAACTAACTACTAACTAACTAACTAACTAACTAACTAACTAACTACTAACTAACTAACTACTAACTAACTAACTAACTAACTAACTAACTAACTACTAACTAACTAACTACTAACTAACTAACTAACTAACTAACTAACTAACTAACTAACTAACTAACTAACTAACTACTAACTAACTAACTAACTAACTAACTACTAACTAACTAACTAACTAACTAACTAACTAACTAACTAACTAACTAACTAACTAACTAACTAACTAACTAACTAACTAACTAACTAACTAACTAACTAACTAACTAACTAACTAACTAACTAACTAACTAACTACTAACTAACTAACTAACTAACTAACTAACTAACTAACTAACTAACTAACTAACTAACTAACTAACTAACTAACTAACTAACTAACTACTAACTAACTAACTAACTAACTAACTAACTAACTAACTAACTAACTAACTAACTAACTAACTAACTAACTAACTAACTAACTAACTAACTACTAACTAACTAACTAACTAACTAACTACTAACTACTAACTAACTACTAACTAACTAACTAACTAACTAACTAACTAACTAACTACTAACTACTAACTAACTAACTAACTAACTAACTAACTAACTATAACTAACTAACTAACTAACTAACTACTACTAACTAACTAACTAACCTAACTAACTAACTAACTAACTAACTAACTAACTAACTAACTAACTAACTAACTAACTAACTACTACTAACTAACTAACAACTAACTAACTAACTAACTACTAACTAACTAACTAACTAACTACTAACTAACTAACTACTAACTAACTAACTAACTACTACAACTAACTAACTACTAACTAACTAACTAACTAACTACTAACTAACTAACTAACTAACTAACTAACTAACTAACTCTACTAACTAACTAACTAACTAACTAACTAATACTAACTAACTAACTAACTAACTAACTAACTAACTAACTAACTACTAACTAACTAACTAACTAACTAACAACTAACTAACTACTAACTAACTATCTAACTAACTAACTAACTAACGAACTAACTAGCTAACTAACTAACTAACTAACTACTAACTACTGACTGACTGACTGACTGACTAACTAACAACCAACTAATTGTCCTTGGTATCATCTTCAAGTAATTATCTTAGTATTTTTGGTACCTCATGTTAATAACTATTTCTGTATGAACGAGCTTTTCAATCACCTGTCATAACCACTCGACTCTCAAGATAAGAATGGTCCAAATGGTTTCCGACTTAAGAAATTCAAGTCACAAAATTCATGACATAACATCAACTTTTGCTTTACTTTGCTTTCATAAATTTATGTATTCTCACCACCCTTATACTTAACTATAAAAAAAATTAATATTGTTACCTTTAATTAATAATAAATCGAAATCATAATTTTAACTTCTCTAAAATGAGGCACGTGCTAAATATGTTGAAATTAAATTCAATTTCAATTTATATACCTTTATCCGTTAGCGATAAATTTCTATCATTAAGTTTCCCTTTCAGAAAGTAAGTACACGTAAATTCAAAAATTTTTTTATTTTTATAATTTCACTCACACTTGCATTTTTTAACGTGAATCTTATCAATTTTAGAATTCATCATTAACAATAAGTTTATCAGCGAAACGCAAACCTCTTGGCACGTTGTGACTTCGACCTGAAAGTAGTGCCAAATGGTAACCATTCATATACAAAATGCTTTATCAAATACAACTCGTATAAAAATTCTCAATACTCGTTTATTGATAAAAAAAAGAACGGAAAGAAAGTGCCATCACATAAAATGGCCGGTAGATATCTTTTCGCTTCTAAAACGTGTTAGTGTTACTTAATGTCATTTTTAACTATAAACGAGCGAGAGCAACGAGTTGAGTATAAGGATGTGAGGACGTAAGGACAGTTGCAAAAGCAGCATCGTTCTTCATAACCATCATCATATTGAAAAAAAGAAAAGGACATGGCTTTAAACGAAACGTAACTTCTACACCATTCCAATTGTAGCTTCATTTTCATTCTAGTTCTGATATAGTTCAGTTCTAGTTCTGATATAGTTCAGTTCTAGTTCTGATATAGTTCAGTTCTAGTTCTGATATAGTTCAGTTCTAGTTCTGATATAGTTCAGTTCTAGTTCAGTTCTAGTTCAGTTCTAGTTCAGTTCTAATTCAGTTCTAGTTCAGTTCTAGTTCAGTTCTAGTTCAGTTCTAGTTCAATTCTAGTTCAGTCTAGTTCATTCTAGTTCAGTTCTAGTTCAGTTCTAGTTCAGTTCTAGTTCAGTTCCAGTTCAGTTCTAGTTCAGTTCTAGTTCAGTTCTAGTTCAGTTCTAGTTCAGTTCTAGTTCAGTTCTAGTTCAGTTCTAGTTCAGTTCTAGTTCAGTTCTAGTTCAGTTTCTAGTTCAGTTATAGTTCAGTTCTAGTTCAGTTCTAGTTCAGTTCTAGTTCAGTTCTAGTTCAGTTCTAGTTCAGTTCTAGTTCAGTTCTAGTTCAGTTCTAGTTCAGTTCTAGTTCAGTTCTAGTTCAGTTCTAGTTCAGTTCTAGTTCAGTTCTAGTTCAGTTCTAGTTCAGTTCTAGTTCAGTTCTAGTTCAGTTCTAGTTCAGTTCTAGTTCAGTTCTAGTTCAGTTCTAGTTCAGTTCTAGTTCAGTTCTAGTTCAGTTCTAGTTCAGTTCTAGTTCAGTTCTAGTTCAGTTCTAGTTCAGTTCTAGTTCAGTTCTAGTTCAGTTCTAGTTCAGTTCTAGTTCAGTTCTAGTTCAGTTCTAGTTCAGTTCTAGTTCAGTTCTAGTTCAGTTCTAGTTCAGTTCAGTTCTAGTTCAGTTCTAGTTCAGTTCTAGTTCAGTTCTAGTTCAGTTCTAGTTCAGTTCTAGTTCAGTTCTAGTTCAGTTCTAGTTCAGTTCTAGTTCAGTTCTAGTTCAGTTCTAGTTCAGTTCTAGTTCAGTTCTAGTTCAGTTCTAGTTCAGTTCTAGTTCAGTTCTAGTTCAGTTCTAGTTCAGTTCTAGTTCAGTTCTAGTTCAGTTCTAGTTCAGTTCTAGTTCAGTTCTAGTTCAGTTCTAGTTCAGTTCTAGTTCAGTTCTAGTTCAGTTCTAGTTCAGTTCTAGTTCAGTTCTAGTTCAGTTCTAGTTCAGTTCTAGTTCAGTTCTAGTTCAGTTCTAGTTCAGTTCTAGTTCAGTTCTAGTTCAGTTCTAGTTCAGTTCTAGTCAGTTCTAGTTCAGTTCTAGTTCAGTTCTAGTTCAGTTCTAGTTCAGTTCTAGTTCAGTTCTAGTTCAGTTCTAGTTCTAGTTCAGTTCTAGTTCAGTTCTAGTTCAGTTCTAGTTCAGTTCTAGTTCAGTTCTAGTTCAGTTCTAGTTCAGTTCTAGTTCAGTTCTAGTTCAGTTCTAGTTCAGTTCTAGTTCAGTTCTAGTTCAGTTCTAGTTTAGTTCTAGTCCAGTTCTAGTTCAGTTCTAGTTCAGTTCAGTTCTAGTTCAGTTCAGTTCAGTTCAGTTCAGTTCAGTTCTAGTTCAGTTCTAGTTCAGTTCTAGTTCAGTTCTAGTTCAGTTCTAGTTCAGTTCTAGTTCAGTTCTAGTTCAGTTCTAGTTCAGTTCTAGTTCAGTTCTAGTTCAGTTCTAGTTCAGTTCTAGTTCAGTTCTAGTTCAGTTCTAGTTCAGTTCTAGTTCAGTTCTAGTTCAGTTCTAGTTCAGTTCTAGTTCAGTTCTAGTTCAGTTCTAGTTCAGTTCTAGTTCAGTTCTAGTTCAGTTCTAGTTCAGTTCTAGTTCAGTTCTAGTTCAGTTCTAGTTCAGTTCTAGTTCAGTTCTAGTTCAGTTCTAGTTCAGTTCTAGTTCAGTTCTAGTTCAGTTCTAGTTCAGTTCTAGTTCAGTTCTAGTTCAGTTCTAGTTCAGTTCTAGTTCAGTTCTAGTTCAGTTCTAGTTCAGTTCTAGTTCAGTTCTAGTTCAGTTCTAGTTCAGTTCTAGTTCAGTTCTAGTTCAGTTCTAGTTCAGTTCTAGTTCAGTTCTAGTTCAGTTCTAGTTCAGTTCTAGTTCAGTTCTAGTTCAGTTCTAGTTCAGTTCTAGTTCTTCTAGTTCAGTTCTAGTTCAGTTCTAGTTCAGTTCTAGTTCAGTTCTAGTTCAGTTCTAGTTCAGTTCTAGTTCAGTTCTAGTTCAGTTCTAGTTCAGTTCTAGTTCAGTTCTAGTTCAGTTCTAGTTCAGTTCTAGTTCAGTTCTAGTTCAGTTCTAGTTCAGTTCTAGTTCAGTTCTAGTTCAGTTCTAGTTCAGTTCTAGTTCAGTTCTAGTTCAGTTCTAGTTCAGTTCTAGTTCAGTTCTAGTTCAGTTCTAGTTCAGTTCTAGTTCAGTTCTAGTTCAGTTCAGTTAGTTCAGTTCTAGTTCAGTTCTAGTTCAGTTCTAGTTCAGTTCTAGTTCAGTTCTAGTTCAGTTCTAGTTAGTCTAGTTCAGTTCTATTCAGTTCTAGTTCAGTTCTAGCTCAGTTCTAGTTCATTCTAGCTCAGTTCTAGTTCAGTTCTAGCTTCAGTTCTAGTTCAGTTCTAGTTCAGTTCTAGTTCAGTTCTGTTCAGTTCTAGTTCAGTTCTAGTTCAGTTCTAGTTCAGTTCTAGTTCAGTTCTAGTTCAGTTCTAGTTCAGTTCTAGTTCATTTCTAGTTCAGTTCTAGTTCAGTTCTAGTTCAGTTCTAGTTCAGTTCTAGTTCAGTTCTAGTTCAGTTCTAGTTCAGTTCTAGTTCAGTTCTAGTTCAGTTCTAGTTCAGTTCTAGTTCAGTTCTAGTTCAGTTTCTAGTTCAGTTCTAGTTCAGTTCTAGTTCAGTTCTAGTTCAGTTCTTAGTTCTATTCAGTTCTTAGTTCAGTTCTAGTTCAGTTCTAGTTCAGTTCTAGTTCAGTTCTAGTTCAGTTCTAGTTCAGTTCTAGTTCAGTTCTAGTTCAAATCTAGTTCAGTTCTAGTTCAGTTCTAGTTCAGTTCTAGTTCTGTTCTAGTTCAGTTCTAGTTCAGTTCTAGTTCAGTTCTAGTTCAGTTCTAGTTCAGTTCTAGTTCAGTTCTAGTTCAGTTCTAGTTCAGTTCTAGTTCAGTTCTAGTTCAGTTTTAGTTCAGTTCTAGTTCTAATTCAGTTTTAGTTCAGTTGGAAATATTGTAGTTATTCAACTTCTTTGGGACTTTGTATCTGTGTCTGAGGAGCATATCTGTGTGTTGATATTATAGGCTTATCAACAAAAGGTTCTGTTCTTCTTTTTTAAAGCTTATTGTACGTGTTTGGCATAACAAATCAATAACAAAAAACTGTCTAATATTGTTAAGTACTTTTTGTGTTGTTAACAAAAACATAAAAGTTTTTTTGTCTTCAAACAGTTTGTTGTTGCTTCAAAAACTGTGATTGAATTAAATAAGAAAGAGGCCATATTTCCCATGACCTTGATTAGCTACTCCAATCATGCTGAAATCCTTTTCTTTTGCTTTTAGTTTTTTTAACATAAATTATTTTTGTATTGAATTTTAGGGCTTTAACAGAAAAAAAAGGTTTATTTTAAGTCTTTGTATAGCTTAGTTCGAATTTTTATGTTTTTGTTAAGAATATTTTATGAAATTCTATTCAATTATTGTCTTACACTTGATGACTTTATTAGATAAGAATACTTGTGTTTATATATTTATCCTTAAGTTTATCTTTGTAGATAAAGTGAAGGATTTTAATTGCAAATTTTTCTTGAGTTTTATATTTATTAACGAGGGCTTACTTTTGTGGGCATGTCTAGCCAAATAAATAGCATTATTTACTAGATATTGAGGATTTTGTGCTTAGATATGCATATTTTTATATAAAAATGTCTTAGTAAATAGATCTAAGCTAGTGACATAAGAAGTGATATAAATATGATGAACTATTTTAAATCTATTATGAATATTAAATATTTGACTGGTTTTGGAATAGGGCACATACTTATACTGAAAAAATATTAATAATAAGCCAATGAAATATCTCAATAATTAAGTACTAAAACTCTAAAAAAATTCAATAATATTTTTATTTTTGTTGTCTACATAAGCTTAAAAGGTTCCATAAACAAATCAATTCAATTTTAATAAATCCTTAAAATCTTAAATACAGATTTCAACCTAAAAAAGCAGACAAATTAATACAAATCACACAACTCGCATAAAAAAATAAATACAGACAAAATAAAAATGATAAAAATTTGCATGAGCTGCCAACAAAATGAAAAAAAAACAGTTTAACAAAATTTCAAAAATTATTAAAAGGTGAGGGATTAAAAAAAACTGAAAAAATAATTTCTATACACCTGAAAAATACACAGACATAGCTTAACCCAACAACAATAATAAGAGCAGCAACAACCAACAAATACCAATGTTGTAAGCCAATTTGTTGTCTGCAAATAAAATGATTACTTTCAACTCTTGCCCTTTTTCACCTCTTACTAGAAAACGTAACCAGTGTCATCGTTTAAATCCTTATTGTGAGTACAAAAACAACGTCTGAACAGATTTCTGTGCTTTGGCTTAAAATAACTTGCATATGAATTCATTCCAATCGAAATGAAAATCTATGCTTTAGAATTTTTTCCAATTTTCTGTTGGTATTGGTTTTTTTCTGTTTTTCATTGTAAGAGTTAGAGATTATAACCAGAGTTTAAACGTGGTATATTTTTTTCTAGTTGCTCCAAGTATTTTTGTGTCTAGAAAATTGCTTATTGTCATGTTAATTTTTTATGTCTTAAACAGAAATTTCATTTTTTTCGACTGTAGTTTTTGTTATCGTAGTATGTATGTATTTGGTATTTTATTTAGCAAATGAAAGCAAAAGAAAAAAAATTAAATTCGATTAAAATGTTGTTGGTAAAAAATCAAATTTAATTTTAACCTTTAGCTAAGGTAGATGTTTATATCATTTAAATAAACAAATTTAAGCTGATTTTAGATAGTTTATGAAGTTGCAATGATTTTAAGGCTGTAATTAATTGGGAAAAATTAAATAATTGGATTTTGGAGAGTAAAATTTAAAATTAAAAAAAGCTTTGTTAGTTAAAAACTTAAAAAAACGTTGTAAAATATGATTTTGAGCAAAAAAATCTGCAATATAGTGAAAAATCTGGGGCCAAGTCTGAATTTGAATTTTGTGAAAATTTCAATCAATAACAATTACAATTAAATTTGAATTCGGATAAGCAATGAAATGTCTGTTTTTTTTGTGAAAAATCCTTTTCTCCTCTTGTAAATATGCAATATGACTTTCATCGACAAAATCAAATTTTCAAGACAAAAAGTGGAATATAAAACTACTACACGGAGTTCAGCGGCCATAACTACTACTATGTTAATCAAAGCTCTGGAAATCTGTTAGATGTCCCTTCAAATCATCAATATATATATAAGAACGTATGAGACGGTGCTTGCAGCTCTTATACATTTAGATGAATGGATTAGTTCTACTTCAGCATAGTTACAGCATAACGGATCTTATACATGTAGACGAATGGATCAAAATTGCTTATAAGAAATGAAATCATTGAACACTTTGGAAAGCCATACATAAACAGCGGACTTGCCCGTTCACATACCAGAGACAGAATAGGTAACTTTGATGTACTGATGCCAGGTATAAAGTAATGTTCAAAGGGAATATTAGAACAAGTATCCTTAGGAATCCGTTGATACAAATTGGGAAACAAAACGAGCCTGTTTACATAATCACAACGCTGGCATTCTTGAAATAACTGACAGTCCAATAGTTCTTTCGCTGCAATTGCCTTCATGTGATAAGGATCTGATACCGTATTGGACTGTAAGTGAGACTTAACCGAAAAAACGATTGAATCTCACATGACCACTTAAAATAGTGAAACCATAGTTAGAACTACCCTAAAGACCTCCCATAGAGGTAGCAGGTCCGAGGTTAGTATGATGGATTGTATTTTGATTACATAGGACTACAGGCACAACTATGCAAACTTGGACATATAGATCCACAAAAATGTAGAGCATAAAAATTTAGTGACAGCCAGTTATTAATTGATCAAGAAGTGAAGTTTTGAAATCGAAAAATTTGATTGAACATTAACTGGAATTTTTTTACAATTTGGCAAGGGGGGTATATAAAAAAAGTCTCTAAAATATTTTCTATTAAGTGTTTGTGTTGAATTATACATGTATCATTATTTATATACAAACACTAATCAGATAAAAAAAGTAAAAAATACCTTATAAAGTAGTTACAAGAATTCACACAGTACGTATGAGTGATATATTTATAAAGAGTCATGTAATATTAATCATACTCACTGTAGCAATTGTTTAGAAATTATAGATTCCAAGCACTTACCTAAAATAAAATAAAAAAAACAAATGTTTATTAGAGTTTAATAGTTGTATAATGTAAATATTTAACACATTTTTCTAAAGTAAAATTTATGTTTAATAATAAAAATAAACGATTTACAATAGGTTGACTTTAACAAATTTCTTCAAAAATTTTATTTAAAAAAATTTCACAATTCCGTTTAAAGAAAAATACTTGTCCATAAAAATATTTTTTATAACCAATTAATATATATTTATGTTAACTATTTAAATTTTAATTATTTACCAAATTTTACTTTGTAACACTATAAAAATGTTACATAAAAATGCAATCACTCATACTGAAACCACAATGACAATGTAAACAAGTAATTTAACATTATTTAACAAAGATAATATACAAACAACCCAACACATGCATACATACATATTTATAATGCATACATGTATGTAATACAAATGTTTACATAAACCACGTAAATATGTATACAATACTTACAATGTATACAATAAATTCATTAAATAATTTTTATATAAAATTGTTATTTTGTTTAACATTTACAAAATTAATAACAATTTTAACTGTTAACGTTAAAAAGGAAATAAACACAGCATCAATATAACAATACAATGTTTACATATTATGACAATACGTGCAATGTAATACAAAACAAAAAAAAAATAATTTTCATTTGTAAGATTTAAAGTAAACTTTATAATGAAAACATGTTTAATCACAGTGGCTGTGTATGAGAGAATTTAAAGTATGTATGTATATGTATGTTAGCAAGGTGTTGCCACCAACATACATATATTTTACATGGAAATGAATATTAAAACATAAATCCCCATTTAACAACAAATGAAAGTGTAATACACTAATTAGCATCAACAATAATACAATATATGAATATAAATACATTAACACACATATAATTATAAATGCGGGAAATTTGCGGAAGATAGAGAGAATACTAGCAGCGACAACAACAACATGAAAATAGCAACAAAAACAATTCATAATGATAACAGTAATTAACATGTTTTATTTATATGTTGTATATATTTACTTAAATACTTTCAAGACCCTTAAACAAAACCCTACAGTTTGAGTGTGAAGTGTGTATAAAAAATCGTGCTCTCTTGCTCACTCTTACTTTTTGATATCGGTTTAATTCACACCTTAGCATTAGTTGTTGTTTTTATTATTGTTGTTTGTACAGAGTACGAAAAAACATTCACTCTGTGCTATAAATATTGTAATTACTTTACGAGTAAAATAAAGGAATGATATCATTGTCTTTAGAAAATTGATGAAAAGGTGATTCTAGAAAAAAGCTGAAATATGATTAGAAACAAAACTGAATGGAACTGAACTAGAACTGAACTAGAACTGAACTAGAACTGAACTAGAACTGAACTAGAACTGAACTAGAACTGACTAGAACTGACTAGAACTGAACTAGAACTGAACTAGAACTGAACTAGAACTGAACTAGAACTGAACTAGAACTGAACTAGAACTGAACTAGAACTGAACTAGAACTGAACTAGAACTGAACTAGAACTGAACTAGAACTGAACTAGAACTGAACTGAACTAGAACTGAACTAGAACTGAACTAAGAAATGAACTATAACTGAACTAGAACTGAACTAGAACGAAACTAGAACTAGAACTGAACTAGAACTGAATTATAACTGAACTAGACACGAACTAGAACTAGAACTAGAACTGAACTAGAACTGAACTAGAACTGAACTAGAACTGAACTAGAACTTGAAACTAGAACTGAACTAGAAACTGAACTAGAACTTGAACGAGAACTGAACTAGAAATGAAAAAAACTTAAGCTAGAACTGAACTAGAACTGAACTGAACTGAACTGACCTGAACTAGAAATCTGAACTAGAACTGAACTGAATGAACTAGAAACTGAACTAGAACTGAACTAAAACTGAACTAGATCTGAACTAGAACTGAACGAGAACTGAACTAGAACTAGAACTGAACTAGAAGGAAACTAGAAACTGAACTAGAACTGAACTAGAACTGAACTAACTGAACTAGAACGAACTAGAACTGAACTAGAACTGAACTAAACTGAACTAGAACTGAACTAGAATTGAACTAGAACTGCATTAGGACAATATTGAGTAAATCATTTCAAAGTTCAGCTAGTTAATATGTAGTGTATGTAATTACTGCTGTTTGCTGCCATTGCTTTGTTCTACATTTTAATCATAGATGGTATTTTTTCACTTTTTTCCTATTTTCCCTTTTTAACACATGTAAATGAATAATTTGTTTAATATTTTCAGTATTCATACAATGTACAATGTGTGTGTCCCGTAGGCATTAAATAATTTTATATGTAAAGAAGTGTGAATATTTGTGAATATACAACACATACTTGTACATTTACATGTCACTTAAAAACACTTGTACTTTTACTAGTGCACACAAACACATATACAAGCTCTTTAACACATACAAACTAAATTTTCAACCAATACACATGCACATAAGCAGGCGTAAGAACACACATACAATACAACGTAGATAAGAGGACAGACAGATAGACAAAACCTTTGCTAGACACTCTTTAACAATGTTGGTTTGTCTTCACGCTTTTGGGCGTTATTTAGTGGTAGTATTCCGGTAGTGTATGTGAACAAAAGAGATAGAAGGAAATCCTTGCTCCAACACTCATTAAATAAGTAACACACGACTTAGTATGAGTTCAGATGCAACATACAGTATTAATTTGTTTAACAATGTTGTAAGTATATCTATATGGGTATGCTTAAATGTAAGTTAAAACACTCAAGCAACTTAGTACTTGTGAGATGAGTTATAAGTATGTAAGTTTGTGTATATTTCATACTTTTGATCCTCTAAGGATGTCATGCCATTTTATGTTCATATTATGTTTATATGTCTAAACAATTATCTTCAAGGTATATATACATATAATTATCAACGCAGAATGATAAATATACGTACATACATACATAACTACAACATACGATGAAGATGTGAGTTTGTGTTATTTTGCTTAATACTTGCATACGACCATATTTGATTGTATGCCTCAATTACGGGTGTATTTAATTGACTTTGACATTTTTGCCATTTAAAAAGCAGGCTGGTTAATGAGCTTACGAGTTATTTTAGGCTTTATTGGAATTATATTTTAAGAGATATATTTTTGAATTATTTTTTACTTTTACTTTTCAAAAAAGATAAAATATTAATAATATTTCAATTAAGAGTGACAAAATTTTTAGAATGATAAATTCAATATTATTACCTGGAAAAATACAATAAGTTCAGCTCTAGTCATTTCTAGTTCAGTTCTATTCAGTTCTAGTTCAGTTCTAGTTCAAGTTCTAGTTCCGTTCTAGTTCAGTTCTAGTTCAGTTCTAGTTCAGTTCTAGTTCAGTTCTAGTTCAGTTCTAGTTCAGTTCTAGTTCAGTTCTAGTTCAGTTCTATTTACAGTTCTAGTTCAAGTTCTAGTTCAGTTCTATTTCAGTTCTAGTTCAGTTCTAGTTCAGTTCTAAGTTCAGTTCTATGTTCAGTTCTAGTTCAGTTCTAGTTCAGTTCTAGTTCAGTTCTAGTTCAGTTCTAGTTCAGTTCTAGTTCAGTTCTAGTTCAGTTCTAGTTCAGTTCTAGTTCAGTTCTAGTTCAGTTCTAGTTCAGTTCTAGTTCAGTTCTAGTTCAGTTCTAGTTCAGTTCTAGTTCAGTTCTAGTTCAGTTCTAGTTCAGTTCTAGTTCAGTTCTAGTTCAGTTCTAGTTCAGTTCTAGTTCAGTTCTAGTTCAGTTCTAGTTCAGTTCTAGTTCAGTTCTAGTTCAGTTCTAGTTCAGTTCTAGTTCAGTTCTAGTTCAGTTCTAGTTCAGTTCTAGTTCAGTTCTAGTTCAGTTCTAGTTCAGTTCTAGTTCAGTTCTAGTTCAGTACTAGTTCAGTTCTAGTTCAGTTTAGTTCAGTTCTAGTTCAGTTCTAGTTCAGTTCTAGTTCAGTTCTAGTTCAGTTCTAGTTCAGTTCTAGTTCAGTTCTAGTTCAGTTCTAGTTCAGTTCTAGTTCAGTTCTAGTTCAGTTCTAGTTCAGTTCTAGTTCAGTTCTAGTTCAGTTCTAGTTCAGTTCTAGTTCAGTTCTAGTTCAGTTCTAGTTCAGTTCTAGTTCAGTTCTAGTTCAGTTCTAGTTCAGTTCTAGTTCAGTTCTAGTTCAGTTCTAGTTCAGTTCTAGTTCAGTTCTAGTTCAGTTCTAGTTCAGTTCTAGTTCAGTTCTAGTTCAGTTCGTTCAGTTCTAGTTCAGTTCTAGTTCAGTTCTAGTTCAGTTCTAGTTCAGTTCTAGTTCAGTTCTAGTTCAGTTCTAGTTCAGTTCTAGTTTCAGTTCTAGTTCAGTTCTAGTTCAGTTCTAGTTCAGTTCTAGTTCAGTTCTAGTTCAGTTCTAGTTCAGTTCTAGTTCAGTTCTAGTTCAGTTCTAGTTCAGTTCTAGTTCAGTTCTAGTTCAGTTCTAGTTCAGTTCTAGTTCAGTTCTAGTTCAGTTCTAGTTCAGTTCTAGTTCAGTTCTAGTTCAGTTCTAGTTCAGTTCTAGTTCAGTTCTAGTCAGTCTAGTCAGTTCTATTCTAGTGCAGTTCTAGTTCAGTTCTAGTTCAGTTCTAGTTCAGTTCTAGTTCAGTTCTAGTTCAGTTCTAGTTCAGTTCTAGTTCAGTTCTAGTTCAGTTCTAGTCAGTTCTAGTCAGTTCTAGTTCAGTTCTAGTTCAGTTCTAGTTCAGTTCTAGTTCAGTTCTAGTTCAGTTCTAGTTCAGTTCTAGTTCAGTTCTAGTTCAGTTCTAGTCAGTTCTTAGTTCAGTTCTAGTTCAGTTCTAGTTCAGTTCTAGTTCAGTTCTAGTTCAGTTCTAGTTCAGTTCCTAGTTC
Organism: Lucilia sericata; assembly: GCF_015586225.1. NCBI lineage: Eukaryota > Metazoa > Arthropoda > Insecta > Diptera > Calliphoridae > Lucilia > Lucilia sericata. Next base: position 77,853 of record NW_023995339.1, on the reverse strand, counting down.
AGTTTCTAGTTCAGTTCTAGTTCAGTTCTAGTTCAGTTCTAGTTCAGTTCTAGTTCAGTTCTAGTTCAGTTCTAGTTCAGTTCTAGTTCAGTTCTAGTTCAGTTCTAGTTCAGTTCTAGTTCAGTTCTAGTTCAGTTCTAGTTCAGTTCTAGTTCAGTTCTAGTTCAGTTCTAGTTCAGTTCTAGTTCAGTTCTAGTTCAGTTCTAGTTCAGTTCTAGTTCAGTTCTAGTTCAGTTCTAGTTCAGTTCTAGTTCAGTTCTAGTTCAGTTCTAGTTCAGTTCTAGTTCAGTTCTAGTTCAGTTCTAGTTCAGTTCTAGTTCAGTTCTAGTTCAGTTCTAGTTCAGTTCTAGTTCAGTTCTAGTTCAGTTCTAGTTCAGTTCTAGTTCAGTTCTAGTTCAGTTCTAGTTCAGTTCTAGTTCAGTTCTAGTTCAGTTCTAGTTATTTCTAGTCGTCTAGTTTCAGTTCTAGTTCAGTTCTAGTTCAGTTCTAGTTCAGTTCTAGTTCAGTTCTAGTTCAGTTCTAGTTCAGTTCTAGTTCAGTTCTAGTTCAGTTCTAGTTCAGTTCTAGTTCAGTTCTAGTTCAGTTCTAGTTTCAGTTCTAGTTCAGTTCTAGTTCAGTTCTAGTTCAGTTCTAGTTCAGTTCTAGTTCAGTTCTAGTTCAGTTCTAGTTCAGTTCTAGTTCAGTTCTAGTTCAGTTCTAGTTCAGTTCTAGTTCAGTTCTAGTTCAGTTCTAGTTCAGTTCTAGTTCAGTTCTAGTTCAGTTCTAGTTCAGTTCTAGTTCAGTTCTAGTTCAGTTCTAGTTCAGTTCTAGTTCAGTTCTAGTTCAGTTCTAGTTCAGTTCTAGTTCAGTTCTAGTTCAGTTCTAGTTCAGTTCTAGTTCAGTCTAGTTCAGTTCTAGTTCAGTTCTAGTTCAGTTCTAGTTCAGTTCTAGTTCAGTTCTAGTTCAGTTCTAGTTCAGTTCTAGTTTCAGTTCTAGTTCAGTCTAGTTCAGTTCTAGTTCAGTTCTAGTTCAGTTCTAGTTCAGTTCTAGTTCAGTTCTAGTTCAGTCTAGTTCAGTTCTAGTTCAGTTCTAGTTCAGTTCTAGTTCAGTTCTAGTTCAGTTCTAGTTCAGTTCTAGTTCAGTTCTAGTTCAGTTCTAGTTCAGTTCTAGTTCAGTTCTAGTTCAGTTCTAGTTCAGTTCTAGTTCAGTTCTAGTTCAGTTCTAGTTCAGTTCTAGTTCAGTTCTAGTTCAGTTCTAGTTCAGTTTCTAGTTCAGTTCTAGTTCAGTTCTAGTTCAGTTCTAGTTCAGTTCTAGTTCAGTTCTAGTTCAGTTCTAGTTCAGTTCTAGTTCAGTTCTAGTTCAGTTCTAGTTCAGTTCTAGTTCAGTTCTAGTTCAGTTCTAGTTCAGTTCTAGTTCAGTTCTAGTTCAGTTCTAGTTCAGTTCTAGTTCAGTTCTAGTTCAGTTCTAGTTCAGTTCTAGTTCAGTTCTAGTTCAGTTCTAGTTCAGTTCTAGTTCAGTTCTAGTTCAGTTCTAGTTCAGTTCTAGTTCAGTTCTAGTTCAGTTCTAGTTCAGTTCTAGTTCAGTTCTAGTTCAGTTCTAGTTCAGTTCTAGTTCAGTTCTAGTTCAGTTCTAGTTCAGTTCTAGTTCAGTTCTAGTTCAGTTCTAGTTCAGTTCTTTCAGTTCTAGTTCAGTTCTAGTTCAGTTCTAGTTCAGTTCTAGTTCAGTTCTAGTTCAGTTCTAGTTCAGTTCTAGTTCAGTTCTAGTTCAGTTCTAGTTCAGTTCTAGGTCAGTTCTAGTTCAGTTCTAGTTCAGTTCTAGTTCAGTTCTAGTTCAGTTCTAGTTCAGTTCTAGTTCAGTTCTAGTTCAGTTCTCGTTCAGTTCTAGTTCAGTTCTAGTTCAGCTTCTAGTTCAGTTCTAGTTCAGTTCTAGTCAGTTCTAGTTTCAGTCTAGTTCAGTTCTAGTTCAGTTCTAGTTCAGTTCTAGTCAGTTCTAGTTCTAGTTCTAGTTCAGTTCTAGTTCAGTCTAGTGATCATTCGACTATTCAGTTTCTAGTTCAGTTCTATTCAGTTCTAGTTCAGTCTAGTTCAGTTCTAGTTCAGTTCTAGTTCAGTTCTCAGTTCAGTTCTAGTTTAAATTTCAATCTTAAGTAAATTTTGACCACGTCTATTTATAGAAGTTATTTTTAAAAAGTGCAATATTTATTCTAAATATAAATAAAGTAAGAAACATATCTGAAACCTATAAAGATATTTTAAGTACAGACAACTTTACTACCGTAAAAGCAAAGTAAAATATTTATTCAAATCAACACACTAGTTTCAATGAGTTAGTTAAAGAGAAGTTTTGCATTGAAAGGAAAAGGAAATGATTTTAGTGAATTAAGCACTCAATAAGGAGTTTCGTATTTGAAGTGAAGTGAAAATCACTTTCGTTTTTGTTTTTTATTAAAAAATAATACAAAAAAAAGTTAATCACTGTAATCAGTGATTAAGCAATAAAGGAAATTTTAAATGTAATGGATTTGTGTGTGGTTTGGAATAAATATAAATAATTGATTAAAACCTTAGTAATTACCCAAAAAATATACAAGTTAGAGTTTTATTTGTATATAAAAAGGGATAAAAATAACATTGAATGATAATGACTATATATTAAAAAAAGAAAACAAAATGATGACTGGAAGACAACCTTCATTTGTAGTATATTATTGAATATGATAATTTGCGTTTAATAGTAAGTCTTTTGTATGTACTTTCTTCTTTTTTTAATGTGTATTATCAAGAAGAGTCATATTTTTCCATTATATCAGATATTTCAATAATTATGTCCTAAAAACAAAAAAATGCTTAGGTACTCGTCATACCTTAATAATAATAATACTTTTCTTTTCATTGATTTAATGTTAATTTAAAAAGCAAATATGAAAATGTTAAAAAAACATTCCAGTAGTTCTTATTATACATACTATCCTCTGCTCTGTTGTGGGAGTTGTTTACAAACAAATCCAGAAAAAATCAAATGAAATAATAACAAAACGAAATCAACAACCCAAACAATTCAGTCAAGCAGGAGGCAGTCAAAAATCATGTTTAACAAAATACAATAATTTCAACAGCATAAGTATTTGTGTAGGAATGTGTGATGTGGATATACTATATGTATGTTTAACATACATATATGAAGTTTTTAAAGTCACGCAACAATTACCGGTGAAACGTGCCATCTACTGGTAATATTTAATGACATAAAAACTTACATATAGGATAATATTCCTGCATAGGTAAAGGAGTAATGAGCCCTTCTAAAAGGCCTTATATACATAGCAGAATATAAGGAGTAAGGACCGGTTTTATAGTTCACACTAAATAAAACAAATTTCCTAAATTAGAAAATTTCATACAAATTTTACAACTGTAATTTCTTCCCTTAGTGAGAACTTCGATTTTTTTTTAATTTTAATTTTGTCAACGTTAGCTAAAATATAAATTAAATCTAAGACATTTTCTGACAATTTTTAAAAGGCCTGAGTAGTGTAGTCCCTTCAATTTTTACCTCTTGAATATATGTATGTATGCAAGTACTTAGTACGATAGCAACATTATGACATGATTGCTACTATAAAAAATGAATAAAAACGAAGAAATCACAGACGAAACGTTGTAATAAATAAATGAATGAGCGACTTAAAAAAAAAGTGAAAATCAGTAAAGAACCCAGTTGTTAAATAAATAATTGAATGAAATAAGTAATGAAAAAAGAAAAAAATGGTTGTAACATTATGAACTGCCCATTCACGTCCTCTGCTTAACCAAGTGCCTGGTAATTGAATAATTATGGGTCATTGTATAAAATGACTACTATTTTGTATTTTCCTGATAATGGGCTGGTTTTGGACGACTTAATATTATACATAATCTTTTTTTATTTTTATAGCAACAGGAAATGTATTTAAATGTTCTTTAAAATAGTTAGAAAGAGAAAGAGATTTATAGAATTTTTTCTATATTCTTATTTATTACAAAAACAAAAGAAAAACTTGCTTAAATTGTTTTTATGGATAAATTTTTTGGAAATTTAATTTTTTTGTCTATAAAACTTTGTTACGATAAATTTTAATTTAAAAACAAATTTACTAAAAATTTTAATTTTAAAGAAACTTTTCCATAAATTTTAATTTAAAAACAAATTTACTATAAATTTTAATTTGAAAGAATTTTTTTTTTTTAAAGAAAATTTTTTCTAAATTGCACTTTTATAAAAATTTTCATTAAATTGTATTTTTATAAAAATTTTCATTAAATTTCATTCTACAAAAAATTTTTGTAAAAGAGAAAATTTATTTTATAAAAGGTTTTCGTTTTAGAGAAGAGATTTTGGTATATTTTTCTACATTTTCTTAAAATTTTTTTGAGAAATTTTCTTTTTTTAGAAAAATTTTGATAAATTCCCTTTTTATAGAAAGAATTCGATAAGTTTCATTTGAATAGAAAATTTTAGAACAATTTTCGATATTTTTCCTATTTATAAAGAGTTTTTGTTAAATTATCTTTTTATAGTAAATTTTCAAGAAATCTTCTTTTTAAAGAATATTTTCGAGAAATTTTCTTTTTATGGAATATTTTCGTAAAATTTTTTTTATAGAAAATTTTCGAGATATTTTCTTTTTTTAGAAAATTTTCATGAAATTTTCTTTTTTTTAGAAAATTTTCAAGAAATTTTCTTTTTTTAGAAAATTTTTAAGAAATTTTCTTTTTATAGACAATTTTCGAGAAATCTTCTTTTTTTAGAAAATTTTCGGGAAATTTTCTTTTTATAGAAAACTTTCGAAAAATTTTCTTTTTATAGAATATTTTCGTGAAATTTTCTTTTTATATTTCTTCTTTTTTTAGAAAATTTTCAAGAAATTTTCTTTTTAGAAAATTTTCAAGAAATTTTCTTTTTATAGAAAATTTTCGAGAAATCTTCTTTTTATAGAAAGTTTTCGAGAAATCTTCTTTTTTTAGAAAATTTTCGGGAAATTTTCTTTTTATAGAAAACTTTCGAAAAATTTTCTTTTTATAGAATATTTTAGTGAAATTTTCTTTTTATAGAATATTTTCGTGAAATTTTCTTTTTATAGACAATTTTCGAGAAATTTTCTTCTTATAGACAATTTTCGAGAAATTTTCTTTTTATAGACAATTTTCGAGAAATTTTCTTTTTATAGAAAATTTTCGAGAAATTTTCTTTTTATAGAAAATTTTCGAGAAATTTTCTTTTTATAGAAAATTTTCGAGAAATTTTATTTTTATAGAAAATTTTCGAGAAATTTTCTTTTTATAGAAAATTTTCGAGAAATTTTCTTTTATAGAAAATTTTCGAGAAATTTTCTTTTTATAGAAAATTTTCGAGAAATTTTCTTTTTATAGAAAATTTTCGAGAAATTTTCTTTTATAGAAAATTTTCGAGAAATTTTCTTTTTATAGAAAATTTTCGAGAAATTTTCTTTTTATAGAAAATTTTCGAGAAATTTTCTTTTTATAGAAAATTTTCGAGAAATTTTCTTTTTATAGAAAATTTTCGAGAAATTTTCTTTTTATAGAAAATTTTCGAGAAATTTTCTTTTTATAGAAAATTTTCGAGAAATTTTCTTTTTATAGAAAATTTTCGAGAAATTTTCTTTTTATAGAAAATTTTCGAGAAATTTTCTTTTTATAGAAAATTTTCGAGAAATTTTCTTTTTATAGAAAATTTTCGAGAAATTTTCTTTTTATAGAAAATTTTCGAGAAATTTTCTTTTTATAGAAAATTTTCGAGAAATTTTCTTTTTATAGAAAATTTTCGAGAAATTTTCTTTTTATAGAAAATTTTCGAGAAATTTCTTTTTATAGAAAATTTTCGAGAAATTTTCTTTTTATAGAAAATTTTCGAGAAATTTTCTTTTTATAGAAAATTTTCGAGAAATTTTCTTTTTATAGAAAATTTTCGAGAAATTTTCTTTTTATAGAAAATTTTCGAGAAATTTTCTTTTTATAGAAAATTTTCGAGAAATTTTCTTTTTATAGAAAATTTTCGAGAAATTTTCTTTTTATAGAAAATTTTCGAGAAATTTTCTCTTTATACAAAATTTTCGAGAAATTTTCTCTTTATACAAAATTTTCGAGAAATTTTCTCTTTATACAAAATTTTCGAGAATTTTTCTTTTTTTATACAAAATTTTCTTTTATAGAAAATTTTCGAGAAATTTTCTTTTTATAGAAAATTATCGTTAACTTTTCTTTTTATACAAAATTTTCGAGAAATTTTCTTTTTTTATACAAAATTTTCTTTTATAGAAAATTTTCGAGAAGTTTTCTTTTTATAGAAAATTTTCGAGATATTTATTTTTATAGGAAATTTTCGCTAATTTTTCATTTTATAGAAAATGTTTTTTATTGAATTTTTTTATACAAAATTTTCGAATATTATGCTTTTATCTATATTGCCCAATTTCCATTAAAAGTCGCGTTAATTGATTAAAACTTTTATTAATAAACTCCCCAAATAAATCTGAAACAATAAACCTTAACATAAAAAATCATGCTTATTAAACTGTGTTAAAATTGTTTATTTTCCCACATAAAAAAAATTACACAACCCCCCACTTCATAATGAGTAGAAAATGTTTTACAAATTGTAACCATAAGTCACGCAATTATGGTGTCCAGCTTTTTTTCTGTTCTTTTGGGTAGAGGACGAGGCAGAGCCTAAAATGGAACATGTTGACCATTTTTCTTTTAACAAAAAAAAAAAAAAAAAAGAGCTTTATAAAAAGATTTTTGCTAGTATTTAGCTTCATAATTATTGTTTGGTGTGTGAGGGATTTTTTTTTGTAAATGAATTTGATTATGGCAGTGCTGCTCTTTCCGCTTTGTTGTTTAATGTGTTTAAGGTGTTTGTTATGACTTTTTAAATGAGTGTTGAACAGGAAATGTTTTATGACGCTTTTTGCTCTTTATAACATAGATTTAATGTTGTTTTTTTTATTATAATTAGTTGAAAGTGTTAATGGTTATTTTAATAGGAAATTCTAATTGCAAAAGAAATTACTTTAAAAATATTGAAAAAATTCAATATATTTAAAATGACCTTTAAATTCTGTCTGCGCAATTAATATTTAACTTGACATTATAAATCACGTTATCGTTTTGTGCATACACTTAACGTATGTGTAATATTAATATTTCCATATTAATCATACGTAAAAATGTCGTCAACCCTTTTTACCCTTTCCACATTACAAGCTTCCAAAACACATGTTTTAAATTGATAACCAACAACAACAATAACAATAATTTAAAAATAACAAAAAAAAAAAAAATATTTAACTAATCGACTCTATTTCCATTGAATTCACTCACCAGTGAAAATCGATTAATCTTTTAAAATTGATTTTCATTCAATCAGACATAATTTGTCTATTCAATTGAAATAAATAACAACAACAGGAACGAACAACACAAAACAACAACCAAAACAAAGTTCGTTTTTTGTATATCTTGCTCCGCTCAACACACACGACACGATTTAGCATTAACAATTGATTACAGTCATACTCAAACACACTCATGTGCAAAAAAAAAAAGTATCATTGGAAATAGAAGTCTATTAAATATGCAACGCACACACATGCAACAGACATAGAATAATAAAAAGAGCGAAAAATGCTTTTCTTCCTGTTGAAATTGGTTGTTGTTCTTGTTGTTGCTCTTGTTTATCGTTTCGTTTTCATGAAAATTGAGTAGATTTTTACCGTTAAGTGTTTTGTTTAGTTGTTGAGAAGAAAAAAAAAACAAGGACAACAAATCAATAGATTTGCAAATAAAAAAAAGAATATAATGCTGAATATGAAAATTGTTTAGAGAGATTAAGGATTTTCTTTTAACAAGTGAGTGAAAATGTTTTTGGGTATTTTAGTAAGCTGGTATTTTTGTTTAAATTGTTGTAGTGGAAATTAAATTAGCATTTATACAGATATTTTGCTGTTAAAGTGGTTTAAATAAATTTATATTTTAGGAATTTTATACAACTTTCAATAGTTTTACACAATTTTGAAAATATTTACTACACAGAAAAAACTGAAAATGCGTTTTGATTATTAAATTAATTGTATCAGTCAAGTTTTTCATTAACTGAATACATTAAATATTTAATGAAATAAAACTTAAATTTTATTTAGTTTATTAAGCAAATGTATTAAATAGTTTGTTTAGAAATTTATTAAAAATCAATTAAGTCGATGAATGAAATAATCAAAGTATTATTTAAATGCTCACAATGTTAAAGGATTACTTTACCTTTATTATTATGTTCTGTCTGTCTATCTATCTGTCTGTCTGTCTGTCTGTCTGTCTGTCTGTCTGTCTGTCTGTCTATCTATTTGTCTGCCTATCTGTCTATCCACCTGTTGAAAACTTTAATTTTCAACAAATATTCTCTACTGACTGAGAATGAGAAATTTACCCACATTTTATTCCCCTCAGGGGAATAAGAGCTATCCGGGGGGGGAAAGAGCTATCACAAGTAGCTCTAGTCTGCCGGGAATATAAACTAATGGTGTCAAATGTATCGTTGGTCTTTCCTTCGACTGACTTGACCTGAAGCTGATAACCTATCTTATCACGTACCACGGTAAATGTTATCCCGCAGGGCAGAGTTTCGGACATTGTCTTGTCCCGTTTATTTGAGAGGTCCATTCGGGGTGCACGTGGTGGCTATGATTTAAACCCAAAATTACAGTAAGAAAATGTTGGTTGAAAGACAGATACACGGTGAAATCTATATTTCTGGATAAGTTCGGCGATGTTGTCGAAAAGAAAACAGATAGAACTTTAGGGCTAAGGCTTGGGAATGGGTTGGTGTCAAACGAATAATATACGGAATAGATGAAGGGGTATGCGGGCCTCACTCCACCCTTATACCCAGAATGATGTTGTTGGCTGTTTTTCTGAATGAATGTTTCGTATAAATGAGAAGTGCGCTGGGTTGAATGGTCACGGTATCTTATACAAGTAACACCATTGAATTCCCCTTCCTTGCCAGGGTATGTTCATGGTTTAGGCTGATGTCAGAGTGCCTGCTACAAGCAATGCGAAGCTTTACTTGTGTTTTCCTATGTGTCATGTCAGAGTGAAAGCGAAGCTTGATGCGAGAAAACACAAGCAAAAGTTTGTAGCGCAAAGCTTCGCATCGCTTGTAGCAGGCACTCTGACATCAGCCTTACTCTTACCAAACCTTGGCTTTGAATTATTTAATGGATATATATTTCGGTCCACCGATTACTTTTCTAGAAGCCGTCGCCGAATCAACAAACATCATTCGATCTGCATGGTTATAAATGGAAGTTATGTTAAGTTAAACCGTCAGAGGGGCAGTTGCGTGTTTTTTGCAAGGCTCAAAGGGGCGGTGGTGAGTTGTCTCTAGCTCAACTTGTGGTTGAAAAAGTACCAACATGAAATAGACAGTTTGGCAGAAGTTCATGTACCTAAAGCACTAGACTTGTGTACACATTTAAAAGTTACTTAAAACAGGAACCAAAATCTCTCAATCTAATTTCATAAGGATCTATCCATAATTGACCCTATAAACCCATCTTAAACAAAATCCATTTGTTATCAATAAACTGTTTATATATAAATATATCTCCCGGTTGGAAATTTACATTATCAACGATAAAAAGGTTTCTTAAGAAAACCTTCCTGATGCTCATGTCATATTAAGATTCATCTAGGTCTGCAGCATCCCTCGTACTTGTTCATAATTTCAATTGCCATAACTTTAAATTTTAAATATTTCACATTTTACTACCATTATCACAGTTAATAATATGAGTTTTAAATATTTATTTCACCATCATTGAATTCATTTAGGCATTAAATGAAATATTTGCAGCAACTCATTTGCATTGTACAATGAATGTCAATATTTTTATATTGAAAACGAAATGTGAATATCAATTGTTAAGTACAGACAAGTATAAAAATATTCGGTCATTATCGAACATATTATAAGCTGCATTATTAGTTACTGGAATTCTTAATATGATGACTAAGTTCCATAATAAGTCGATGCCAATAGAATACAGAAAATCTTAATATTTAAATAATTTTGTTATATTTTGACATAAATCATAAATTTTGATGATATTTTGTTGAAATATTCATATCTGGTGTAGGGCTTTATATAGTCGTATAATGCTAGTTTATGTTTAACATTTATGTTATGCACACAACTACAGCTATTGTTTTATATGGTTTAAAACTATTTAATATGAATAATATTAAAGTGGTTGGCAAAATACTTATGCCTGCATATAATAAAAAACTTTTATTTCGAATACGAACAAATATATACAGTGTTCAAAAGAATGAAATAATGCATCAAAACTTCGTCAATAATTATTATTTGTTATTTTGTAGCTACAACACATTGATATCTAGCAACTGAAACTGGGTTTTTTATGATGTTAAGCAGTTAAAAGAATCAATTCCTTTACATTCATTTTTTTATATCCCGTTATGTACTGAAATGTTTTCTGTTATTGATCTTTGATTTTATTAACCATTTAACATATTATTTACATTGTAAACATATTTGAGTATTTTTTACTTTTTATTTGTAGTATTCACGCACAATGTGGAAAAATGTTTAAGTACGTTTTTTATTGGAGTGACTATTTAAATAATTTCTTTAACAAACTCGTTTACAAAAGGGAAGAATTTTAACGCTTAAATGTATCGATTTCAAATAGTTTAATAGGGGTCATTATGTTATTTCAATTGTTTATGGTTCAAGTAGTCTTACGTATAAATAACAAACGAAACAAATTAACTTGTTTAATTTGATGTCAAAAAGAAAGCTACATACTGTGCGTATGAGTAATAAATTTGTGTTAAAATTTTATATTTCTTAATACCCTACGATAAAGGTTTTGATGACAAGAAATATTAATACTATTCACTGAAATCAAAATTTTGTAAAACCTAATTTTGTAAAACCCATTATTCTTTAAATTTCCTAACTAAAAAAATCAAAGCTTTAAATTGTATCTACTTTTAACTTCCTTTTTTGCACTATTTTTAAAGGGTACTTAAAAACTGCACAAAGAATGCACCACTCCATTTATCAGTCTGTTTCCGAAAAATGCACAGATACATTTACCAATATACACATATACAAATACATACATTTGATATAAGCTTAAAAGCACGTAATATGCACATATTACATGAAAATGTGTGGCGAAACCTATAAATCTGAACAAGAATTTTTTCCTACTGTTGTTGTATGGACTAGTAGCAGTCGTTACTACAAACATTAGTTCTATGAACTTTGCACTTTATACCAATACTAACAAGCCAACACACACAAGTATACATTTATAAAAGTATTAATTTTTCACTTTTCTAAAGTACATGGATGAATGAAAACTCTACATAAATGAATGAACGTATCAAAACACAAACTAAAAGATATTTAAAAGAAAACAGAATGCAAAACAAAAAGTGAAACAATATTAAAACCACAACAAACATTTGCAACTTAAGAGAGAATTTAAAAAGGCATTTAATGTAACGATACAACGCGAACACAATAGAAATAAAAAAACAAAAAACGAAATTATAGAAAAAATGAAGAATATTTTAGACAACAAGACAAACTCAACAAACAACTTTAATACCAGCACTTTAACAGTTAAAAAAAAAAACAACAACAAAAAAATATGAACGAAAGCAAAGTAAATGAATGCATGCTTGAGCATTTTAAGTACTTCCGACTTTAAAAGCATGTCACATCCGCTTTTTTCGGTTGCTCATTTTTTGTGCTCTTCTTCCTTCACATAAGTATACTTCCATCCCACTATCCAAGTTTCCTTGTTCATGTTATAAGTATTTGTTGTATTTTATCAAACATTTGAAGCATGTAATTTGATGTGAAATATATTAGAAAAAGAGTTGAGTTCAATTAAGAAAATAGTCGATTTTCTTAGGAAATATGTTGTAAAGAAAGTATGTAGTACGAAGATGAAAATAAAAGAAAGCCTACAGTAAAGCTTTTTCTAAGAACTAGAGAAAATTAATATATAACTAGACTTAAATTAGAATAAGGGCTAGACTATAGACTAGACTACAGACTAGACTATAGACTGGATTATAGAATAGACTATAGACTAGATTATAAACTAGACTATAGACTAGATTATAAACTAGACCATAGACTAGACTATAGACTAGACTAGACTATAGACTAGACTAGACTATAGACTAGACTATCGATTAGACTATAGACTAGACTAGAGGCTAGACTATATACTAGACTATAGACTAGATTATAAACTAGACTATAGACTAGATTATAAACTATACTATAGAGAAGATTATAGACTAGACCATAGACTAGACTATAGACTAGACTAGACTAGACTATAGACTAGACTATAGACTAGACTATAGACTAGACTATAGACTAGACTATAGACTAGACTATAGACTAGACTATAGACTAGACTATAGGACTAGACTATAGACTAGACTATAGACTAGACTATAGACTAGACTATAGACTAGACTTAGATAGACTAAGACAGACTATAGACTAGACTATAGACTAGACTATAGACTAGACTTAGACTAGACTATAGACTAGACTATAGACTAGACTATAGACTAGACTATAGACTAGACTATAGACTAGACTATAGGACTAGACTATAGACTAGACTATAGACTAGACTATAGACTAGACTATAGACTAGACTATAGACTAGACCTATAGACTAGACTATAGACTAGACTATAGACTAGACTATAGACTAGACTATAGACTAGACTATAGACTAGACTATAGACTAGACTATAGACTAGACTATAGACTAGACTATAGACTAGACTATAGACTAGACTATAGACTAGACTATAGACTAGACTATAGACTAGACTATAGACTAGACTATAGACTAGACTATAGACTAGACTATAGACTAGACTATAGACTAGACTATAGACTAGACTAGACTATAGACTAGACTATAGACTAGACTATAGACTAGACTATAGACTAGACTATAGACTAGACTATAGACTAGACTATAGACTAGACTATAGACTAGACTATAGACTAGACTATAGACTAGACTAGACTAGACTATAGACTAGACTATAGACTAGACTATAGACTAGACTATAGACTAGACTATAGACTAGACTATAGACTAGACTATAGACTAGACTATAGACTAGACTATAGACTAGACTATAGACTAGACTATAGACTAGACTATAGACTAGACTATAGACTAGACTATAGACTAGACTATAGACTAGACTATAGACTAGACTATAGACTAGACTATAGACTAGACTATAGACTAGACTATAGACTAGACTATAGACTAGACTAGACTATAGACTAGACTATAGACTAGACTATAGACTAGACTAGACTACTATAGAAACTAGACTGACATACTAGACTATAGACTAGACAATATAGGACTAGGACTATAGGACTAGACCTAGACTAGACTATAGACTAGACTTAGACTAGACTATAAACTAGGACTATAGACAGACTATAGACTAGACAATAGACTAGACTATAGAATGTACTAGAGACAAGACTATAGACTGGACTATACACAGGACCTAGACTATAGCTTTTTGACATTTAAAATGTAAAGAATTTAAAATGATTTATCAACCACTGTCGTCGGCTTCATTATTATTATAACTATGTCCTGTTTCGTTTACATTTTAATCATTAAAACTGTAACTCTTGCAGTATAAGTCTATGAGTGATTGTTTTGCAGCAAATTGAAATTTTGCTCCATATATCCGTATCATCGTATGTGTGTATTTCTTTATTATTCACATGACATAATCATTCATATGAAAGGACAGTTATTTTTTAACAAATAACAACTTTCACTTAAACAATAGAAAACGAAAAATAAAACAGAAACATATGTATATAAAACAGAAGTCAACTCATTCAGTTGACTCAGTATTCCTATGGAATTGGAAGTTAAAAAAATAACAATGCTCAATGCCTAAAGGTTTCATTTTTTCCTAATGCTTCTAACAACAATTCACAACAAATCCACACAACAAGTAGAAATCAGATACCAGGAATCATATGTATAGTATATGGCCATACATGGATTCATAGTAGTATGTATAAGTGCATAGAGGAGCGGAAATGATTATAATTTATAAAAACGTATAAACGTTTGAATTGCAAGAGAGTACGGAAGAAACTTAGGTAAATAATGGTAAAGAAATACCGTACTGAGAAATTAAAGTAGATATGGGATGAGAGCTCTTCTTTTGAGTTATATCTTCTTTTTTCTCGTCTTTCATATGTTCGTAGGCTTACATATGTATGTATAAGAAACAAACAAGGCTAGTCAGTTCTTTCGTCCCATTTGGTCTGCAGACAGCAAAACTTTAAATGAGATTGTTATGTATTTAAAGTTTAAGAGAGAACGTAGTGGTATATTTCGAAAACATGTTATTAATTGTTTGATTTTTATTGAAAGAGATTTAGGAATTGATCGCGTTTCTAAACCTTTTAATAAACCAAGTATAACCGTTTCATGTCTAGGCCTTTAAAATTCTAGGATTATAAAATTTTTTTCTTTGTGTAAAACTGAATGAATGACAAAAGGAAACACTGGTTTAAACAGAGAATAACTCTTAGTATTTGATGATGTTGATGACGATGATGAATTGTAATAATAATAGAAACGAACTGTTATAGTTTTGTGGAAATGTCAGGAAAACCACAAATATTTTTTTTTTATTAAATGCAAACAACTGAAAACAATAGAACCAACAATAGAATAATAAAAAAATAGATGAATGCAAACAATATACATATAACAATAAAAATATGAGGGAGAACAAACGACAATTAATGCAAAATAATGACAGTATGCAGTCAGTGTAGGTTGGTTTCCTATTTTTATTCGAATTTCTCATTTGATAAAAAGAATATACCGATGATGAGGAAAATTCTAGTCTAGCAATTAAATATAACAAGAAATAAGAATTCTATATTCGGCTGTACCGAATTTTAAATACTCCTCAGCATTGATTTTCTTATCATATACAATCATTCATCCATGACTCTAACATTGGCTTTAGCAATAATGAGACAATATATAACATATGAACATATATATGTTGTAAACTAGACTATAGATTGACTAGTCTATAGACTTGACTATAGACTAGACTGTAGACTATACTATAGACTTGCTATAGACTGGACTATAGACTAGACTAGACTAGACAAGACTAGATTGTAGACTAGACTATAGACTATACTATAGACTAGACTATGGACTATACTATAGACTATACTATAAACATGACTATAGACTATACTATAAACTTGACTATAGACTAGACTATAGACTAGACTATAGACTAGGCTAGATTATAGACTAGACTATAGACTAGACTATGGACTAGACTATAGACTAGACTATAGACTAGACTATAGACTAGACTATAGACTAGACTATAGACTAGACTATAGACTAGACTATAGACTAGACTATAGACTAGACTATAGACTAGACTATAGACTAGACTATAGACTAGACTATAGACTAGACTATAGACTAGACTATAGACTAGACTATAAACTAGACTATAGACTAGACTATAGACTAGACTATAGACTAGACTATAGACTAGACTATAGACTAGACTATAGACTAGACTATAGACTAGACTATAGACTAGACTATAGACTAGACTATAGACTAGACTATAGACTAGACTATAGACTAGACTATAGACTAGACTAGACTATAGACTGGACTATAGACTAGACTATAGACTAGACTATAGACTAAACTATAGACTAGACTATAGACTATACACTAGACTATACACTAGATTATAGACTAGACTATAGACTAGACTATAGACTAGACTATAGACTAGACTATAGACTAGACTATAGACTAGACTATAGACTAGACTATAGACTAGACTATAGACTAGACTATAGACTAGACTATAGACTAGACTATAGACTAGACTATAGACTAGACTATAGACTAGACTATAGACTAGACTATAGACTAGACTATAGACCAGACTATAGACTAGACTATAGACTAGACTATAGACTAGACTATAGACTAGACTATAGACTAGACTATAGACTAGACTATAGACTAGACTATACACTAGACTATAGACTAGACTATAGACTAGACTATAGACTAGACTATAGACTAGACTATAGACTAGACTATAGACTAGACTATAGTCTAGACTATAGACTAGACTATAGACTAGATTATAGACTAGACTATAGACTAGACTATAGACTAGACTATAGTCTAGACTATAGACTAGACTATAGACTAGACTATAGACTAGACTACAGACTAGACTATAGACTAGACTATAGACTAGACTATAGACTAGACTATAGACTAGACTATAGACTAGACTATAGACTTGACTATAGACTAGACTATAGACTAGACTATAGACTAGACTATAGACTAGACTATAGACTAGACTATAGACTAGACTATAGACTAGACTATAGACTAGACTATAGACTAGACTATAGACTAGACTATAGACTAGACTATAGACTAGACTATAGACTAGACTATAGACTAGACTATAGACTAGACTATAGACTAGACTATAGACTAGACTATAGACTAGACTATAGACTAGACTATAGACTAGACTATAGACTAGACTATAGACTAGACTATAGACTAGACTATAGACTAGACTATAGACTAGACTATAGACTAGACTATAGACTAGACTATAGACTAGACTATAGACTAGACTATAGACTAGACTATATAGACTATAGACTAGGCTATAGACTAGACTATAGACTAAACTATAGACTAGACTATTGACTGGACTATAGACTAGACTATATACTATACTATAGAGTAGAACATAATCTACTATGAGGACTATTTATTAAAAGATTATAGACTATAAAAAGCACCGAAAATGTACTGAATTTCCATGCCAGATATCAGCCAAACAATATTTAAAATATCTCTATTTGTAACGATTTTGAACAAGATAAACTCTAAGGTTTACGTTTATTGAAAATTCTTTAAACAATTTTAAAATATTCAAATATTGTAAAAAATTTTTTGTTAATATTTTCGCTTTGTGCTATGAAAAAAAAAGAAGACAAGAACCATTAAAATTATAATTGGCTCAGTTAAAGATCTTCATTACATTTAATATTCGTTACTATTTGTAAAATAAAAGACCTAAAATAAAAGAAGTTTTCTGTAATATCTACTTGCATCGTAATATCTACTTACGTTATTAATAACGTGTAATAAAAAGAAAAGAAATAAGAATAAAAATAAAAAGTAGAACTTTATAAAATTTAAATTTACAAACCATTAAGAATAATTGAGTAACTTCTTTTGTATATAAATTCACTTCATTCTATGTATCTGAAAGATACATACGAAAAAAAAATACAAATAAGACTTCATGTAAGGAAACAAACTCAAACATAGTTTGGTTTATATGGATGTATGTGTGTATGAGTAACTGTGTGTAAGGTATAACAAGCAATTGTTTAATTTTATTCTTACAATTGTTACAATTTCTGTAATATTACTCCTACGCTACTCGCGAAAACTCAGTCAATATAAAGTTGAGAACAATAAAATAAAGAAAATACAACAAAAATAGAAAGAATGAAAGAACAATTATGCTACAATAACAGCAACAAAAAGTAATAATCATATTTTCTGTTTTTCGCATAAAACGTTGAAAAGAAAAAAATGGTTAAAAACAATGAAAATATTTTAAAGGTTTTTAGTTGGGTTTTTATTTTGAAAAAAGTATTAAACGAATAATATTCAAAACAAAAATTTAAAATAGTTTTACTTTACAAAAATACCTACTAGTTTTAGCTCCAAAAACAATCTATTTAAATTATATTTAAAGCAAACTTTTTGAAATTATCTTCCTTTAATTATTATCCAAAAACCTTCATTTCCATCAAATATATGTATATAGAATTAAAAAAAACATAAATTTTAATGTGAGCAAATAAAAATAAATAAAATTTATTGTTAATAAAATTTTATAGTTAAAAACATAAAAACAAATTTAACTATTTTTGTTAAACAATACATCCTTTTTGACAAAACTATTTGTTTAGAAAAATTTTTTATAATTTTATTTTTATCACACATCCAAAAACCAACTTAAAATTAATGAGTCATTTAATAAGAGAAACCTAAAAAATTTTTAGATAAATTTGATTTGAAACAAATTGTTGTTGGAAATTTACCTTTATATAATAACAATTTATAAATGAGTTGAAATATACATAAACACAAACAGCCTACACACATGCAAATTTATGTGTATTTCTTTGTAAAATTACACCCGTTAGATCTGGGTGCGCAATTTAAGTAAAATTAGTGAATATTTTAAAAGGGTACTTTTTCGGAAAATATTTAAAAACTATTTATCATCATACCAGAAAATTAGACCAAATTTACTAAAATTCTTTTAACATTTCTACACGCAGATATAAAACATTATTCGAAATGTTTTCCGTAACTATACAATGTTCTTGGTAACAATATATTGTTGTTGTTAACAAATAAATGTTATTTGAATATGATAGTTACTGTAAACATTTCTAAGTTTATGGCAATTATAAATTTCAATATTATTCATTAAATCATAAATATTGTTTCAACAACTAAAGAATGATAACTATGCAAACATTAGTCATTTACAACTATTTTAACTTACAAAGAACGATTAAATCTGGATTAGAATTCAATTTATATTTTTAAACAAAATTAGTATCGAGTACTTGAAGTCATTTATATGATTATTATGGATCATAATATAATCATGTATGCCAAAGTTAGGATTATTATAAACATATTATGATGAAATATTGCAATTATATTTAATCATAATATGGTATTTTATAATAGTAACAATAACCATAATATGTTTAAGCTATAATTATAAATCTGACCATAATATGTTGCTCCTACACCAACATATCCTTTGAGGACAAAAAGTTAAAATTTTGCCGTCTTATAACTACCTAGCAAAAATAAAAAGGAAGTACTTCCAAAACAACAACATTTATCGCCACTTCAACAGTAGCACTTTGTGATTTTTTTACCTTCCGAAGAAGCGAAAATAATTCAAGTTTTTCAATGATGAAGATACATTTTTTGTTCTTACATTTTTATGAGATAAAAAATGCTATTTTTGGGCTTTTGTATTAAATGAGTCTATTACCCTAATGTCTGTTAATATTATTTAAGTCAAATAAGTTGTATTCTATAATACTACAATTTCACTTCCGAATAACTTCCAAAATAAAGAGCATACAAATTACTTCTTGAGAATGACATTAGAAGTAGTGAAGTTAGAATCAGATAAAAAGTACATCCCTCCTATGACAAGTCTGTGTTAAAATTATTACTTCTTCAGGTCTTTTTCAGTACTTCTACGGAGTAAACTGTACTTCTTTTTCGCTTATTTGGAAGTTCTAACAAAAGGACCAAGAGGACTAAAGAACTAGCGGGTGAGTCGATTTTATAAAACATATAGAACTGTTTTTAAACCTTTAGTCATATATAAGAGTCTTTTTTGGAAACCTCTTATAATCATGTTAAAAGCAAGACAATAATTTTACCTTTCTCTTCTTGCGTTAAAGACAAAAAGAACAATTTGCAGTCGTGTAAGCGAGTGCACAATGGGTAAATGACAATGAAATATGAAATATTTAAGCTTTATTGCACCATTCGTCAAATGATTTTTTTGTATGTTTTTTGACTGTGGACGGACAGACATTTTGTTACAAAACACTTTTAATTAAAAAATAATTGTGAAAAATTTCTACAAAGTTTCTTCTCTGAGCTCTATTTATGAAATATATGTATAGACGAACATATATAGATAGTCTTCAATATAACAGGAATCCTCAATATAAGTATATACTTTATGGAGTCTACGATTGAGTTTAAATTAAATGGAAAATACAAATTTTATAATCTTCGCCTTTATTGTCATTCTGCTTAAAATTTCAACAGTATAGTTATTCGACCATATAAAGTGTATATAATCTGTAACCCTACAGATAGCAGAGTTGATTAAATTATGTCTGTCTGTCCGTCACTCCGTCTGTATTTTTATTGAAATAAACTTTCAAGAAATTTGTTATTAAAATCAATAAAATCGGTCAATAAATAAAGGATATATTTCTCCATTGAGGAGAAATAAACAAAGACTTTGGTAGCAATCGAATCCTCAGACATATTGAACAGGTGCACTGCGATATAGAACTCATGGGGAAACTATTATTTCCCGTAGGGACTAATAATTCCAAAAATCTAAATTTTCTTTCCTTTTTTAGAATAGATCTAGTTCTACACAGAAAAAAATGGAATTCAAAATCAAACAAAAAATTCATAAAGTCAAGTATTTTTTTTACTAAAATAGGACCTATCACGAAATTCGTAAAATCAAGTACTCAAATTCGTAAATTCTTTATTGAAAAAATTTCAGGATTTTTCTTATTAAAATAATATACTATTTACGAAAAACATTAATAAATAATCGCAACATTTCCAAACAATTATTTTTCTGAAACAATAACACAAGTTATTAGTATTTGTACTGAAATTCAAGCAAATAGGTTATCTGAAACAGTTAAATTATTTATTGTATTTTGGCAATAATAATAAGCAAAATTTTTTATTGAATCTATAAAAATTTTGTTAAAAAATATATACTAAGTTTTAACAAAAAGTTTACAAAAAATATTTAAAACTAAAAGTAGTAAAAAAATTACATATATACTTACAACATTTTTAAGAAAACGTTTCTAATTCTAGAAACTATTATTTTGTACTGTGAAAACTGAAACACTTATACATTAAATGTTATAAACCAAATAAGAATTATATCAATTCATATTACTATATTCCAAAACTGGTTTTATTTTTGTATTCCATATGCTGACATAAAAATAAAACTCAAACAAAAACATTTATTGAATCAGTAAAAATATTTACTGAAAATTAAATTTATTTCAATAAAGTGTTTGTTAGAAAATATTTTCCTTCTGTGTGAACATCAAACAAATTCGTTATAAACCCAAATAAAAATATTTATAAAAATCGAAATTAAATTTAAGCAAACGATTGTTAAGAAAAAAATTGTGCATATTTTTTTCTGTGTATATTAGTAGATTATCAAGAGTATTAAAAACCCTACAACCTCCTATCAAACCACTTGAAATCTGCTTAAAACTTTAACATTTCTATAACCTATATTTTACCATCCTCCCCATTGTGTTATATTACTTTGACACAAACAAACATTTGTATTTTTTGTGTATTTAAATTAAAAGAAAATCTTTATCAAAAGTAATATAAATTTCTAACATCAACACACAACACTTAAGCAACAACATACATAAGTGAGTATTTTTTTTTAGCAATCTCACTTTCAAAAATTCATTTCAATTTCTATTCATTTAGTTAAAAAGGTTTCAGACGAGTGCTGCTTCATCTACTTTTTAAGGATCTTTTTTTACATCTTCTTTTGCCATATAAAATTATCAAAAAAGGATTTCTATTGTTTCAACTCAAACTCGCAACTCTCTTGTTTAACCCACACTACGATACACGAAGACAAAAAAAACAAACAGGAGCAAATGTTTCATGTTGTTGTACACATATGACAGTAATAAACATTTCAAAGTTATTGTTATTGGTGGATGTTGTCGATGTTGATGTCATTACTGTCATTTCATTAAAAGTGTCGAAAATACTTACAAACATACAAATGTATATTCAAGAGTGTTCTGTCTGTCCTTCTGTGTGTATGTTTTTATATCACTTTGTCACCTTATTGTCACCTTTTACTTTATATATCAACCCATCTTTCAACTCTTAAACAAATTGTTTCTTTTTCTCTTGTTGTTGCTGATGATGATGACGGTTTGTTGTTCTTGTTTTTCTATATTAAAACGATGCCACATTTGCTTGCAACAAAAGTGTAGAAAAAATCATTTAGAAAAGTGTGTTAGTTGTGGGGGAGGATATAATGGCAACGATAAGTGGAACATATATTTTTCTTTATTGTTTTATTTCTTTCTTTTTAGTTCTTTTTTCTTTACTACGTTTTTGGTGTAATGTATCAGTTTAAAAATTCATTACTTTTAGTTGTAATATGTTGGTTATTTGTTTGCTGTTACTATTGTTGATAAAAAAAAACTGGTTAAGAGATTTTTCAAAATCAAATACTCAATATCAAGATTAAAAGCGATAACAATTTTTGTAAAATAAAAATTTCAATATATTTGGGATTGCACGATATTCTTTGCTGCTGATTTGATGTCAATTTTAATTTATTAAGTGAATATGGTTCAGAATGTAATGTATTAAGTTTTTTGACCGGTTACAATTGCAACATATTTTTGTTAATAAACGACCTTGTAACAATAATATGAAGAAAAGTTAATAACGAAAAGTGTAACAATAATAAAGTGAAGCTAAGTATTTTATTGTAATTGTAATGTAGGATTTCGAGGAATGTGAACCTCAATAATGTGAATAGCAATAATGGCACAGGAGTCCAAAAATATGATCAGGACTACCACGAAACTAGATGGAACGAACTAACTAACTAACTAACTAACTAACTAACTAACTAACTAACTAACTAACTAACTAACTAACTAACTAACTAACTAACTAACTAACTAACTAACTAACTAACTAACTACTAACTAACTAACTAACTAACTAACTAACTAACTAACTACTAACTAACTAACTAACTAACTAACTAACTAACTAACTAACTAACTAACTAACTAACTAACTAACTAACTAACTAACTAACTAACTAACTAACTAACTAACTAACTAACTAACTACTAACTAACTACTAACTAACTAACTAACTAACTAACTAACTAACTAACTAACTAACTAACTAACTAACTAACTAACTAACTAACTAACTAACTAACTAACTAACTAACTAACTAACTAACTAACTAACTAACTACTAACTAACTAACTACTAACTAACTACTAACTAACTAACTAACTAACTAACTAACTAACTAACTAACTAACTACTAACTAACTAACTAACTAACTAACTAACTAACTAACTAACTAACTAACTAACTAACTAACTAACTAACTAACTACACTACTAACTAACTAACTAACTAACTAACTAACTACTACTAACTAACTAACTAACTAACTAACTAACTAACTAACTAACTAACTAACTAACTAACTAACTAACTAACTAACTAACTAACTAACTACTAACTAACTAACTAACTAACTACTAACTAACTAACTAACTACTAACTAACTAACTAACTAACTAACTAACTAACTAACTAACTAACTAACTAACTAACTAACTACTAACTAACTACTAACTAACTAACTAACTAACTAACTAACTAACTAACTAACTAACTAACTAACTAACTAACTAACTAACTAACTAACTAACTAACTAACTAACTAACTAACTACTAACTAACTAACTAACTAACTAACTAACTAACTAACTAACTAACTAACTAACTAACTACTAACTAACTACTAACTAACTAACTAACTAACTAACTAACTAACTAACTAACTAACTAACTAACTACTAACTAACTAACTAACTAACTAACTAACTAACTAACTACTACTAACTAACTAACTAACTAACTAACTAACTAACTAACTAACTAACTAACTAACTAACTAACTAACTAACTAACTACTAACTAACTAACTAACTAACTAACTAACTAACTAACTAACTAACTAACTAACTAACTAACTAACTAACTAACTAACTAACTAACCTAACTAACTAACTAACTAACTAACTAACTAACTAACTACTAACTAACTACTAACTAACTAACTAACTAACTAACTAACTAACTAACTAACTAACTAACTAACTAACTAACTAACTAACTAACTACTACTAACTAACTAACTAACTAACTAACTAACTAACTAACTAACTACTAACTAACTAATAACTAACTAACTAACTAACTAACTAACTAACTAACTAACTAACTAACTAACTAACTACTAACTAACTAACTAACTAACTACTAACTAACTAACTAACTAACTAACTAACTACTAACTAACTAACTAACTAACTAACTAACTACTAACTAACTAACTAACTAACTAACTAACTACTAACTAACTAACTAACTAACTAACTAACTAACTAACTAACTAACTAACTAACTAACTAACTAACTAACTAACTAACTAACTAACTAACTAACTACTAACTAACTAACTAACTAACTAACTAACTAACTACTAACTAACTAACTAACTAACTAACTAACTAACTAACTAACTAACTAACTAACTAACTAACTAACTAACTAACTAACTAACTAACTAACTAACTAACTAACTAACTAACTAACTAACTACTACTAACTAACTAACTACTAACTAACTAACTAACTAACTAACTAACTAACTAACTAACTACCTACCTACCTACCTAACTAACTAACTAACTAACTAACTAACTACTAACTAACTGACTGACTAACTACTAACAACTAACTAACTAACTAACTAACTAACTACTAACTAACTAACTAACTAACTAACTAACTACTAACTAACTAACTAACTAACTAACTAACTACTAACTAACTAACTAACTAACTAACTAACTAACTAACTAACTAACTACTAACTAACTAACTAACTACTACTAACTAACTAACTAACTAACTAACTAACTAACTAACTAACTAACTAACTAACTACTAACTAACTAACTAACTAACTAACTAACTAACTAACTAACTAACTACTAACTAACTAACTAACTAACTAACTACTACTAACTAACTAACTAACTAACTAACTAACTAACTAACTAACTAACTAACTAACTACTAACTAACTAACTAACTAACTAACTAACTAACTAACTAACTAACTAACTAACTAACTAACTAACTACTACTAACTAACTAACTAACTAACTACCTACTAACTAACTACCTACCTACCTACCTAACTAACTAACTAACTAACTAACTAACTAACTAACTAACTAACTGACTGACTAACTAACTAACTAACTAACTAACTAACTAACTGACTAACTAACTAACTAACTAACTTACTAATTACCTAACAACAGTTGCAACACAACAACCTTAATTCTATTTACATTAACCCATCCAAACATTTCTCATGTTTACAACATGTGGACAAACCTCCACAAACAAAAATGTTACTAACATTAGCAACATTGCTGCTATCAACATTTGCTAAATTATCGAAACATCGACCAGTTTTCGTAGCAGTGTTTATAAGTATGTAGAAGGTTTAACGAAGCACGAAGACGTCGTATTTCGACGAAATGTTATGATTTGTCCCGAGGATTTTCAGGACCTTAGAGTTGCTGTTAATAAACGAAACAATTTAGTTGTCGTGCAACCACTTAACGTAACGTTAATGTTTTTGAACTCGTGCTCGTTTTAAAAAAGAATAAATAATAATAAAAAAAGAAAATAAATTTAAAAAAAAAAATATATTATTAAAGTGCAAGCTAAAGAAATAAAAAAAAGTATATTAAATAATTTACAAATATTAGCAAAAAATTGTGAAAAAATAAAAAAAAAAATAATATATAATTTAAGCATTGAAGTGTGCAAGAAATTAAACAAGTGTAAATAATTGTTATGATAAAAAAAAGTTTTACAAATATAAAAATTAAAAAATAAAAACCAACAAAAGTGCAACAAAACAAGTGAATTTTAATACAATATCCGCTTCCGTTTAAGCCAACTTCCGTATGTCATATTTGGTTTGTTACCATTTCTTTTTTTTTTTTGTAATATTTACTACCATTTATATTACTACTACTACTACCGCATACTACAAATAGTTATTTTTCCTTTCATAGTTGTATACCATTGACATTTCAAAAGTTTTTAGTTTAAATAAAAATTTATTGTAGTTATTTTTACTATTGTTACATTGTATTGTTAAATACATATACATTTTTCTTTTGTACTTTTTGTTGTTAACCTTTTTGTTCTGCATATGTAATTTACAATTTATATTTACATATACACAAAACTATATTTATACCTACTATATTTATATGCGTTTGTATATAATTTCATTATTTACATTTACAACTTGTATATTATTGCAACAAGCGCAACAACATGCAACTACGGTACCATTAATGTATATATCTGCATTGTTGTTGTCATCGTTAAACTGGTGTTACTTTTATGACTCCAACAAAAAAAATTTATATATTTTTGGCTAGAGGTTAAGGGAAGTTTTTGTATAAAAAGGAAACCGCGGAATTTTATATGTTGCTTTCCTCCTTATGACTCTATTACTCAATTTTATAATGAATATTTTGTTAACTTTTTTACTGACACATTAAGTACATCACATGCAACATCTTTATAATTCTTTGTCTTTAACGTATGAATTTATATATAAAATATGACATGTCATAAATGAGGAAAAAATATAATGCATTAAAAAGTTTTTGGGAAAAGTATGGCTTAAGATACATTTTGTTAACCCCTATGTGTTAAGGGGGGAACTTTCATAAAGGTTCAAGTAGTAAAATATCAAACAGTAATCGGAATCGGAAAAACTATTTCATACAAAAAAGTGCCACCACCTTTCCCGTCAAATATTTGATCAATGTTACTCAAGGTTTGATCATGCAGGTTTGATTATGCACTCAAAATGTAATATAGGCTCTAAAAAACTCGACATATAAGTTAAATATGCTTTTAAAATCAAATCATGCAAAATTATGCTCTTATGGGTAAAATAATGTTTTTGCATGTGCTAACGAAACGATGCCAAAATTGTTAAATTGGTCTGAAAGGTTTAAATATCTTATCCATGAGTTCATACTGTGCACCATAAAAAACATGCATTTGCATATTTTTCTCTCGTTTATGAGTTTGTTTAAAACGTGATTTATTATACCCTTCAAATTCGTGAGAAGGGTATATACATATATATAAGTTTGTCATTTCGTTTGTAATTTCCACAATGTAATTATCCGACCCTATAAAGATAGCGGAGTCGATGAAGCCATGTCCTTCTGTCTGTCTGTCCGTCCATCCGTCCGTCTGTATGTCTGTAGAAATCAATTTTATGAAGACCTCAGATATCTTCGGTATTTAAATCTTACTTAATTCTGTCAGATATACTTTCGAAAAGTTTGCTATTATATATGATCCGGTAAATGCGAATCTGAATGAATTTAGATACTCATAAATAAAAAATTTATTGATAGAAAAAAACCGAATTTCTGAAAGAGACCTTAATTGGGGGCTAGAGTCATCTATAAGGGACCTAGAGTTAAATGAGGATCGATTTATATGAAAATAAAACATATTCTTGCCGATTTGTTTTAAATGTAGTACTATATTTGACATAATTAGTTACAAATTTCAAATGGAGAGATTCAGTTAAGAAAAATAATCGACCGATTCTTTTCTTACCGAATTATCTTGCAGTTTGATTACAAAGTTTACATGGACAGAAGTACAAGGTCATGGATTAATCAACTCAGAAAATTATTAGAATTTGTAAATATTATTTTTAATAAATTTACAAGCAAACTGTTTAATTCATAAACACAATTAATTTGAGTAATTAAATTAATTAATTTTTGTTTTATTACAGACATTAGTTTATAAATATAATTTTTGTTTTTCTCGATCACTTGATTAATTTTATAGCAAAATTATTAAGAACGATATTCATGAAGTAATCAAATTCAAAAAAAATATAGGATGAGTTTTGAACCGATTAATATTCTATACCTGCAAAAAAAACTTCCAGAAGCGAAAAAGAAGTAGAAGAAGTACTGAAAAAGACTTGCAGAAGTGATGATTTTAACACAGGCTTGTCATAGAAGGGATGTCCTTTTCATTTGATTCTAAATTCACTACTTCTGAAGTCGTTGTCTAGAAGTAATTTGTATGTTCTTATTTTGGAAGTTCAATAGTAGTATTTTAGAAAACAACTACTTCGATTAATAGTATTAACAAAAATAAAGGAATTACACAAATTTAACATAAAACCCCAAAATAAATTTTTTTAAATAAAAAAAATTATCTTCAGTTAAAAAAAATATATCTTTGATGTGGTGATAAATGTGATTTTTTTTGGAAATACTTAGATTTTTTTGCTTAAAGATATAAAGATACTCCTTTTAAAAAAGTTTAGTTTTTAGTAAAATGATGTGATTCATGTGACCAATAGAGTGATCACGAGAAAGTCATGTAGGAATAGCTCTCAGTGCACGGGAAAAATAAAAAAATAAACAAAATTCGAAAAAAGTCGAAACCCTGAAAAAGAAACGCTATTTTTGAGACGTTATAACAGCTCAAAGACAATTGTTTTGTTTATAAAATGTCGTATGCAACATTAAAATAAAAGCTTAACATTTGACATATTTTCTTTCTTTTTTGAGATATCTTTACCTAAAGTTTCAAAACTCATGGTCTACGGAATATTCATTGTATTTATACCCTACACTACTATAGTGCGTAGGATATTATGTTTTGAAAATATTGTTTATTGTTTATAAGGAACAAAACTACTGGATCTATATCGATTTGAGGATGTTGCAATCGACTGAAAATCGTTTTCTGATTCAACTTAACGATGTCTGTCCGTCCGTCAACTTCAATGGATGATATCTAAGTAATTACAGAAGATTTTTAAACTATTCAAAATCTTATTTTATAGGAAAAAATTAAAAATTGGAATATATAAAATTTTTATCAAATAAAGGCGAAATTTGAGAAAAAATACAGTTTTTGTTAATTTATTGCTGTATTATGCTTATGGTGAATATATCTCGAAGAAGAAAGAAGATATTCAGATGTCTTCAGCCTTCATTTTAAAGCTGACATCAAGGACTTTTAGATGACATTCAACATTTTATAAAGTTGCCTTGGCCCTGTTATAACATCTCAACAAGGGCCAAAAATTACGTTTTTCGAACTTCAGAACACGATATCTTGAATACCAGATGTGATGGGATAACATTGAAAGATTTTCACGCTAATGGAGGATAAAAGAGGACATTAATTTGTCATCAAAATATATTTAAATTTTTTATATGTCAAATTTAAAAAATTTTTTGGTCTTAATTTTAGACTAGTTTTAGTTATGCAAATATTCAATACTTTTAAAATTATCAATAATATTCTTAATAAAAAATTCTTTTTAAATATTGAAGTATCCGCAGCGTATACATGCATACGTGTTATAAATAACCCATATCACTCATACGCCTAAATGTACATATATTTTAGTGATAATACTGATCTAAAAAAATGTTTTTTTGCCCCTTTGAATTTAAGTGATAGACAGATTACTATAGCTCAAGTGCTTTTGAATCGAGATATGGTTTTAAAATAATGGGAACTTGAGCCGCGAAGCTGGTCCTGTTAATTATTTTCCTTTTAATTTTTTTGTATTCTTAAGTGATATGTATCGTATCATTTATTAAAAGAAAATATATATACTTTTGGATTTTTATAGTTTTTTTACAATCAAAGCGTATACAAGAACTTTTTTTATCTTTAATTTTTTCAAAATTTTCAACTTTGAGTGCTTACATCTTACAGATGGAACCATACTTAGTTATGAATTTTTTATTTGATTTTTTTTTTTTTTTTTTTAATTTTTTACTTCTAAAATTCTACGTGATAGAATGTTAATAAAATCATAAAAGAATTCTTACTTCAAAATTGTACTACAACAACGTCTATATGAATAGAACTGTAGGGTATTTAAAATTTACAGTACTTGTCTTAAATCCCCATTATTTACAATTTTTAAATTCAACAACAAAATTGTGTAATAGTAAAATTTATATTTTTCTTTTGGGTCTTTAAAATCATAGTTGCTTTTCACAGATAATGTGCCAAAAAATAACTGAAGAACTAAAGAAAAAGTAAAATAAAACTTTTATTTCTTTTTACCTGAGAATATGAAAATAATGTTATTTTAACGTTTTGAAAGGAACCAAGCAGGAGTAACTAAAAGCAACCTTTATCTCATAATCTTTCGGTGCTTATATATGTATGATTGTGCTATTACAAAATCCCAGCTAGAAGAAACTCTGACAGCCAGTCTTTGTTGAAGAATAGTGTGTATAGTTATGTTTGCAAAAAATTAAAAAAAAAATCAACAAAAAATATTCTTTACTATTACTTGCAAAAATTTTCAGTGTTTTTCCTATGAAAAAAGAAACTGAAAAAATTCACAAACAAGTTTTTATTTTTTAACAACAAACAGATAAAGAAAATCCGAAACAAAATTTCTTAAACAGTTTCGTTTTTTACAACTACTAAAGGATTTTCCTATGCTTTAAAAAACTGCAGATACAAATTTAAAATCAGTTACGTTTGCTTTTTTTGTGAACAGGCATAAGAGAAGCAAAGTCTCGTATAAGTTTAAATAAATTAAGATTTTTATCTAAAGATAAGACATTATTTTAATTGGACTAGGAAGACGTCGCGCCGTTAAAAATACTGCAGAGTATAAATGGAAACTGTTTTAAATTACCTTGTTTTTCATAGAACATTTTGGTTTTTTTATATGTATTTAAATACATAAATTTAATTCGCTAAAAAATTTATGTTTTCCAATTGTAGACAAAGATTATTTAAAATGTTTCATTCTTTAAGGCGCATCGTTATAGAGAATATAAAAGGTACCATTTGAAGAATGGAAAAGTACCAAAGAGTTCCCACTTATAGAATATTATTCAGTTAAGACCCTGTATGTTAAAATTTATGTTCCTATTTTAGAAAATTCAAAAAGTACCATTTATGAGATAAAAAGTACTAAAAAGTTCCCTCATAAAGAATATTATTCAATGAGGACCGTGTATGTTTAATAATCATGTGTTTTGAATTCATATTATAGAACATTCAAAGAGTATCATTTGAAGAAATAAAAAGTACCAAATGTAGAATAAATTCTACCTTAGTGGAAAGTACTAATAAAAAGAGCACAATTTTTTCCCTTTTCTCTTAGAAACATACTTTCTTGAGAATTAAGTTTACAAAATGTTCCGTATTTAAATCTATATATCACAGATAAAACTCATACGTTTCAAATCTGCATTCATTTGTTCCAGAAAAATTGGGCTTTCAAAAAGTACCAACCAATTTACTCGAATTTGGTCCTATATAGGCCTTAGTACTCGAATTCCAAAATAATATACCAATAGCTTATTTTGTGAGAGTAAATAAACACTATTTCAAATTTTATAAAAATTGGCTCAATGAGTTTGAATAAAATTAAATTTCCCGTTTTTCCCCTTTTTGGTACTTTTATCCCCAGTGAAATAGCAAAAATTTTGTTTCAACAAATATTACAGAGTTAGTCCATAATTTAATAGGAATACTTCAATAAATCGAAAAAGTTTTCTTAATGTGCTAAAAAAAGTAGCAAAAATACAGTTTTCTCCCTTTTACACCCAAAAAGGAATGAATTTTAAAAAAGTACGAAACAGGTGTCTCCTAATTTTGACAGATATATTCAAAATATTTACAAAAATGTTATTATGTTTATTAGTTAAAAAGTTACAAATAGCCAAAAAGGTACCAAAATCGCCTTTGTTAGACATTCCCCCCCTTAAAAGTACGAATTTTAAAAAAGTACCAGACACCCATCTACTTAACTTAAGAGTAGATACAGGTGCATTTAAAATTTTTCTTGTATCACTAATATTGGGTAAGATAATAAAGAAAAGCTGTTTTACCCGTTTTTCCCTTTTTTACCCCAAAATGTACAAATTTCCAAAAATCCCTCCTTAGTGGATCTACATAACCAAAAGCACATCTACTGTCAAAATTTCATGATTCTAGGTTCAGCCGTTTGGGCTGTGCGATGATGAATCAATCAGTCAGTAACGCTACTCTTTTATATATCTAGATTAATTTTTTCAAAAAATTATAGAGTGATTAGAAAGGCAAGGATTTTCATGCACTAAAAAACTAAAAATATAAAAAGGGAAAATATGCAATAAAAATGTGGAAAATATGCACAATATTTCCTTGTGAAATTTATTTGTTTCCACTAATTTTTCTTTTATGGTATTTTAAAAAATTTTTATAGATATTTAGAACTTAAGTTTTTGATAACATATATATAGGTTCTTGATGACAGAATTACCGCTTTATGTACTCTAATACCAATTTAACAGAATCACGATATCGAGAATTACAATAATTATAAAGCCTATGGAACACTTTTAAATAATAAACATACATATGGGCAATTTCGTGTCAAACTCAAAAAATCGATTTGGATGAAATTTGCACCAAGGTTAGTACTACTGGATAATAGTTCAGATTCATCGTTCTAGAACTGCTGGAGTTAGGGGGGTCAAAGTTAGACACTTTGGTCATACAGAGTTTTTTCAAATGAGTGTAACTTTTCACCTATTGATCCTAACAAAAATTGCCCAAAGGAGTTTAGATTAGATAGATATTTCATTACTGTTTAAATATTTTTTTTAAATTTTATTTTTTATTTTTTTAAATATTTTTTTATTGTAATACATATTTTTACAATAAAAAAATAAATAAAACAAAACATAATTGTTTTCGAAAAAATTAAAAAATATGCTAAATATGCCATAAAAATGTTAGAAATATGCAAAATATATGCAATTTAAAGCAAAATATGCAATTTATGCATTTATAACAAAATATGCAAAAATATGCAACAACAAATCGATGCCATTTTGTTGCATATTCTTTGATTCGTAAAGAAAACTAGTTAAAAGTTATTTTAAGTTACTGACTACAAACCTTCATTTGCATACAAATCCTTGCCCTGGTGATTAGTTATATTAAAATTTTAAATAGTAAAATATTTTTTATAACGTAAGAATGACAAAAAATAGGCTAATACTTAAGAACGTACACATTACGAGTGTCCCGAGGAACTGCCTTTTGTATTAGCATGCAGGAATACCTCTCAATCGATGCGTATTAATGTTTTGAACAAGACAAATATAAAAAGTATTTTTATAACCACCATCAAAAAAGATGGGAGGTACATTAAATCATTCCGTTTGTAGCATATCGAAATATTGATCATAGACCCACACAAGTATATTATATTCTAAGATGATCTAGCCATGTATGTATGTCCGTCCGTCTGTTCGTCCGTACGTCCATCCGTCCGTCCGTCTGTCCGTCTGTCTGTCTGTCTGTCTGTCTGTCTGTCTGTCTCTCCGTCTTTCTGTCTGTCTGTCTGTCAGTCTGTCTGTTGAAAGCACGATAGAGTCCGAACGGAAAGAGGTAGGGAGTTGAAATTTTCCACAAATATTTCTTATAGGTAAGGTTTGTTTGGTATTGGAAATGGGCAATATCGGTCCACGTTTTTGCATAGCCCCCATACAAGTGGCCCTTCGAAAAACCGCTTTAGCAGTCATAACTGTTTTAAGGATATGAGTATAGCGATAAAATTCAACATAAATAAGTTTTATATGAGCCAAATTTTCTCTACTAAATTTTACGAATATGCCTCAAAAAAAAATGACTTAAACGTCCATTACTGGCTTAAATCGGACTTCTTATTATCCGATAGATTTTTCTCAATATCATGTATCTATGCCAAAATTTGATCTTCCTCCTAGACTATTTAAATATAGAGATGGATGGACAGATTTGCAAATATTTTATCGATCTAAACATATCACATACACACATACTTTTGATGGTCTACAATACAATATCGTTTATTTTCGCTATATTAAATATTAAATATCGTTATGTAACATATTATTAAACTATTTTTTTCCTTATCAAGTATCAAGTTTGTTTATGAAGCGTATTTTTATTTGAATTTTTAAAATATTTTCTTTATCTGCATTAATAAATCAAACACACCCCTTCTTCCCTTTTTATAAATAATGTTGCAGCATTAAAAAAACATAATTTATTAAATATCATTAGTACAAGAAGCAAAAAATTAATAAACTTTGTTTAATAGGTTAAAGTATATTTATTCTTCATTAAGAAAAATCCCTTTCCAAAAAGATTACAAGCTTAAACCGGAAATTAAAGGAATAAACCTATAAGATAACATTTTTTTCTTAAAAAGAATTTAATTTTCTTGTTAAAGTAATTAGAACACTTTCTTTGCCCATAAATTATGTTTATCATTTTTTTTCCTTTTTTTCTTTACAGAATTTTATAATTTTTACTCGTTAAAAGAAGTACAACACACAGATTTCCACAAAAAAAGAAGCGGGAAAGGACATTGAACAAATTAATAAATCATATTTAACTGGACGCCATAGAGAAAAGGCAAAAGAGGAAAGACGAAGGTAGAAAAAGGATTTTAATATTAAAAGTTGCTTGTTGCAAATTAAAAGCAGGTAATTAAATGTTCATTTTATTAAAATATTAAATATTTAAAATTTTCACACAGCAGCGTTAGCTTGAGTTGTTGTTATTGTGTAATAAAGTCATGCATTTCAATTGAACTTCATGTACGAGATTTAATTTAATTGGGGCTATTAAAAACAATCAATACACAAATTTGTCAAGCCAGGCAGAGTAATGGAAATACACAGTATTTATGGCTAAAGACATTAATTAATCTTTAAAATTTTAACAGCAGACAAACATATAGACAGACTGACATTGATTACTTTTACTGATTATTTAATTATTTATTTATGTACGTTTTTTCTCTCACTCTCTCTGATAAATTTTAATAATGACCTCAAAGTTGCCGCACGTTTTATACAGATGAAGGATATTTAACCTTTTTCTATAAATTTAAATTTTTTGCCAAAAATAAATAAATATTTACTATGATTTTTAAATTAAACGAAATGAAATCCTGATTTCTATATTGATTTATTAACTCTCGATGTTTTCGTTTTAGATTTGTTGGTGTGAGTTTTCAATATTTATTTTGTGGTATTAAGCCTTCAGGAAATTTCTTTGAAAAATATTTTTTATTACTTTTGTCCTTAAATTGTCATCCGGTTTATTTTCTTTGTTTGTTAGTATTTTGTGAAATTAGGACACGTCTATTTCTTATATTTATTGTCAATCGTAAAACTTAGATAAAATGGGCTTTAAAACAGTGTGAAACTTTAACTCAAATAAATAATATCAATCATACGTACAGTTGTTTTATTTTAAAGACATTGAATTAAATATTGCTCATACGCATAGTACCACAGTTTGGAATGGTATTTGTAAATCTTACCTGCAAGAAAAGAATAAAAAAAAGAATATTAGACTTATATTTAAATTCATTAATTCTTATTATAGAAAAATTTGTTAAAGAAATTTTACGTTAAGTGCATTTTTCTTCTATAGAAAACCACTTTATCTCCTCAAAAATTTAATTAAAGTTTAACAGAACTTCTCTCAAACCCCAGTAGCAAAACATAAAAATATTCATATTACGCTTACAATTTTTAAACTCAAATAATATTTTTTCACCCCCCCTCATCTTGATAAAAAAACATACAAATTATTGCGGCTACAGTTTTTTCCCTATTACAAGACATTTAAACAAATAAATTAACTAATTTCAACATATTTATGTAAATTGTTTATTATTCTTGTTTATTGCTAACGCCTTTGTTGCCTTTGTTTGCCAACACCTTTTGGCTAAAAAAAAAACAAAATAAACTTTTAAAGCAGCAAGAAAAAATATTACGCTTTATACATTTTGTCTGTTTTTTCGGGGTTGATTTCTTTTGGTGGACCATAAAATTTTTAAATAAGTGGCAATGACTTCAAAGAGTCAGAGTATTTTTTTCTAAATATTTTTTTATCATCTTGAAAACAGGTGGACTATTATGTTGAAAATAATGATACTTTTTAGCTGTAGATTCGTTTTTATTTAAGTTACACCATTTTAAGACTGAAATTGGATACATTTAGAGAAAATTGTTTATAAACTAGAACTGAACTAGAACTGAACTAGCACTGAACTAGCACTGAACTAGCACTGAACTAGCACTGAACTAGCACTGAACTAGCACTGAACTAGCACTGAACTAGCACTGAACTAGAACTGACTAGAACTGACTAGAACTGAACTAGAACTGAACTAGAACTGAACTAGAACTGAACTAGAACTGAACTAGAACTGAACTAGAACTGAACTAGAACTGAACTAGAACTGAACTAGAACTGAACTAGAACTGAACTAGAACTGAACTAGAACTGAACTAGAACTGAACTAGAACTGAACTAGAACTGAACTAGAACTGAACTAGAACTGACTAGAACTGAACTAGAACTGAACTAGAACTGAACTAGAACTGAACTAGAACTGAACTAGAACTGAACTAGAACTGACTAGAACTGAACTAGAACTGAACTAGAACTGAACTAGAACTGAACTAGAACTGAACTAGAACTGAACTAGAACTGAACTAGAACTGAACTAGAACTGAACTAGAACTGAACTAGAACTGAACTAGAACTGAACTAGAACTGAACTAGAACTGAACAAGAACTGAACTAGAACTGAACTAGACTGAACTAGAACTGAACTATAACTGAACTAGAACTGAACTAGAACTGAACTAGAACTGAACTAGACTAACTGAACTAGAATACGAACTAGAACTGAACTAGAACTGAACTAGAACTGAACTAGAACTGAACTAGAACTGAACTAGAACTGAAACTAGAACTGAACTAGAACTGAACTAGAACTGAACTAGCAAACTGAACTAGAACTGAACTAGAACTGAACTAGAATGAACTATAACTGAACTAGAACTGAACTAGAACTGAACTAGAACTGAACTAGAACTGAAACTAGAACTGAACTAGAACTGAACTAGAACTGAACTAGAACTGAACTAGAACTGAACTAGAACTGAACTAGAACTGAACTAGAACTGAACTAGAACTGAACTAGAACTGAAACTAGAACTGAACTAGAACTGAACTAGAACATGAACTAGAACTGAACTAGAACTGAACTAGAACTGAACTAGAACTGAACTAGAACTGAACTAGAACTGAACTAGAACTGAACTAGAACTGAACTAGAACTGAACTAGAACTGAACTAGAACTGAACTAGAACTGAACTAGAACTGAACTAGAACTGAACTAGAACTGAACTAGAACTGAACTAGAACTGACTAGAACTGAACTAGAACTGAACTAGAACTGAACTAGAACTGAACTAGAACTGAACTAGAACTGAACTAGAACTGAACTAGAACTGAACTAGAACTGAACTAGAACTGAACTAGAACTGAACTAGAACTGAACTAGAACTGAACTAGAACTGAACTAGAACTGAACTAGAACTGAACTAGAACTGAACTAGAACTGAACTAGAACTGAACTAGAACTGAACTAGAACTGAACTAGAACTGAACTAGAACTGAACTAGAACTGAACTAGAACTGAACTAGAACTGAACTAGAACTGAACTAGAACTGAACTAGAACTGAACTAGAACTGAACTAGAACTGAACTAGAACTGAACTAGAACTGAACTAGAACTGAACTAGAACTGAACTAGAACTGAACTAGAACTGAACTAGAACTGAACTAGAACTGAACTAGAACTGAACTAGAACTGAACTAGAACTGAACTAGAACTGAACTAGAACTGAACTAGAACTGAACTAGAACTGAACTAGAACTGAACTAGAACTGAACTAGAACTGAACTAGAACTGAACTAGAACTGAACTAGAACTGAACTAGAACTGAACTAGAACTGAACTAGAACTGAACTAGAACTGAACTAGAACTGAACTAGAACTGAACTAGAACTGAACTAGAACTGAACTAGAACTGAACTAGAACTGAACTAGAACTGAACTAGAACTGAACTTAAACTAGAATTGTTGAGAATATATATTGTTAGAAATGGTGTTTGTTATAAAAAAGTGTTTTGACTTTTTAGGGGAAGAATAGAAGAAGATTTCAATGAAATGTGTAGTAAATTCTGTAATGAACAAAAAGTTAATTTTATTCTAATCATGTATTGTAATTACTCCTATAAATGTCATTTAAACATGATTTATGACATAATGACCATATAATTATGTATTAAAAGATTTAATGAACTTTAAACTTTACTACAAGAAGAGTGCAATCATGTTGCAAGTATCTATGAGGTTTGCAATATACGTTAATATTAATATTAATTACTGGCAACACCCCACACTCAAAAAATCAACTTCCGCTTTACAGACTGTGAAAATTTCATAATATTAAATTTAATTACAAACTGTAAAGAGATTAAAGTGAACTTGAATAATGTCTGGAAAAATAATTTCACTAAATTAATATTAAAAAAAAATTTTATTTAAATTTATATATTACCTTAACCCATCTACAGAATAATCATTCATTTTAGAATAATTGCTAAAAGAAAAAAAGAAACTTGAAATGTCATGGTAACATGAAAAATCTACATAATTAAAAATGCATCAGACCATGTATTTGTTATTGTTGTTCAACAATATAAATTTAAAATGTATGACTTTAACTAGAGATGTGCATGTGGTGGAAAATTAAAATAAAAGAAAATAAAAATATTTTAAAAATTTTACTTTAGAAATGGATGACAAGTAAGAATAATTATAGTTACTTTTTATTATTTCTGCCAATTGTAACAGACATCAGCAAAATAAAAAAAATACTTGATGTCCTTGTGGGTTTGGGAAAGTGTAACGAAAATAAAAGATTTATCAAAAAATAAGAGATATTGTACACTTCAAGGTCAAAGGAAATTATTATTTAAAGACAAAAACAAAAATTTAAATTAAAAAATTAAATTAAATTTTCGTTAAATTTTCTTTTTATAGAAAATTTTTGTTAAATTTTCTTTATAGAAAATTTTTGTTAATTTTTTTTATAGAAGATTTTCGTTATATTTTCTTTTTATAGAAAATTGTCCATAAATTTTCTTTTTATAGAATATTTTCGTTAAACTTTCCTTTTATAGAAAATTTCCGTTATATTTTCTTTTTATAGAAAATCTTCGTTAAATTTTCTTTTATAGAAAATTTTCGTTAAACTTTCTTTTTATAGAAAATTTGTCGTTAAATTTTCTTTTTATAGAAAATTTTCGTTAAATTTTCTTTTTATAGAAAATCTTCGTTAAATTTTCTTTTATAGAAAATTTTCGTTAAACTTTCTTTTTATAGAAAATTTGTCGTTAAATTTTCTTTTTATAGAAAATTTTCGTTAAATTTTCTTTTTATAGAAAATTTTCGTTAAATTTTCTTTTTATAGAAAATTTTCGTTAAATTTTCTTTTTATAGAAAATTTTCGTTAAATTTTCTTTTTATAAAAAAAAATTTCGTTAAATTTTCTTTTTATAAAAAAATTTTTCGTTAAACTTTCTTTTTATATAAAATTTTCGTTAAATTTTCTTTTTATAGAGAATTTTCGTTAAATTTTCTTTTTATAGAAAATTTTCGTTAAATTTTCTTTTTATAGAAAATTTTCAATAAATTTTCTTTTTATAGAAAATTTTCGTTAAATTTTCTTTTTATAGAAAATTTTCGTAAAAATATCTTTTTATAGAAAATTTTCGTTAAATTTTCTTTTTATAGAAAATTTTCGTTAAATTTTCTTTTATAGAAAAATTTCGTTAATTTTTCTTTTTATAAAAAATTTTCGTTAAATTTTCTTTTTATAAAAAATTTTCGTTAAATTTTCTTTTTATAGAAAATTTTTGTCAAATTTTCTTCTTATAGAAAATGTTCGTTTGATTTTCTTTTTATAGAAAATGTTCGTCAAGTTTCCTTTTTATGGAAAATTTACGTAAAATGTTCATTAAATTTTCTTTTTATAGAAAATTTTCGTTAAATTTTCTTTTTAAAGAAAATTTTCGTTAAATTTTCATTTTATAGAAAATTTTGGTTAATCTTTTATTATAAGAAGTTTTCTTTTTATTGAAAATTTTCGTAAAACTTTGGTGAATATTTTATTTAAAAAACTAATTTAGTAATTTTTCATAAAGAAGCAAAAGCCTTTGACTTCTGTCGTATGCGAAAGAAACACAAACACTTTAAATTAATTGAAATAAAAATGAATAAAATACTACATCCTCATAATTGTTAATCCTACTACATAGTTTTTTCTCCTCTGAAACATAAAAACCAAATACAAAATAACAAAAAACACAAAAAAATATTTTACATACAAATATTTATGCACTCAAACATATAAACAGAAAAAATAAATGTATGAATTTTATTTAACCAAAATATTACTGCAGATCCTGAGGTCAGCAGTTGTGCTCCTAAAGCAAAATGGAAAACAAAACAGGATTTTTTTTCTACATTTCCATAAAACCAAAATATATCTGACAACATACATATATTCGGCTTTTGGACTTCCTAAAGCAATAGGAATATGTGTAAAAAAAATCTAAAAAAAAATCTTATTTACAAAACAAACTACACAAATATTTAAAGAAAATTTAACAAACTAAATTCTTTATGATCTTTTATTTTATTTAATTCTTGTTTAAATTTATAAAGAAAACATTTAATTTAAAAATCAAATAAACAACAAATTTAAATTATTTATTAATGCATGAAACATACACACAAGAATTTATTTCATTGTCACAAAACTTGTCACTTCCGGTTTTAGTTTTTTTCTCCCCTTTATAAATTTATCTGTTTTTGGGGAAAAAATTGTTTATGTATTTGAAACTTGTTTTTGTTTTTGTGTCAATTCTAATTTTTTCTTGCAGTTTATTTTGTCGGTTTTAATATTGTTAAAATATTCCAAATTTCTTGTAGTGCAAAAATCTAAATATTTCTTCAGACTCTTATTTATAAATTCTCGTAAAATATACACAATATTTGAATGTATGTATTTTGGTTTTTATTGTTATTTTTTGTTCCTGATGTGATACATGAAAAAGGATGTGTTGTTGTTTTGGTAGCAGCATCAGTAGAATAACCACATATCACCACTAGTTTATGGAATGGAACCAATATTATACAATTGGAATTTGTCTAGGAGAAGGGTTCATTTATTTCTATAATTATAGCATATTTACTTTCCTTTTTAATGACTTTTGTCGAAATAACTTCAAATTCGTTTTACTCTAACTTATCATATTCATCTAATCACATTTTTTTTCGAAATAATTCAAGAATAAAAAATACTGCCCTTGTTTATAAACATTGATTTTTTTGTTATGAATCAATGTTTAAATGCTGGTCCCATCAAGCATGATGATTTGATTACTTATTTTAAACAGTTCAACATTTTCGGGATGCCGACTTAAAATTCGTTTACTCTAAACAATGTTTTGTTGCCATTACAATTCCTTGCATATATAAGTATGTAAATATATCTACGATTCTTTATATGCAGTTCAGACTATGTTGTAGTACATACTATTCTTCGAGTACTATTTATGTTTGTATCATGTTCACATTTAACCACTATAAAAATTTGTTCTAAAATTTTACCACATTAGTACATGACATATTAAAATATACACGAATCACTAATAAATAATTAACAAAAAAATTTGAATTTCCAGGCTAAAGGCAAGACACTGGATTAAAAACTATTTTATAGACACGATTATACTAGATTATAGACTATAGACTAGACTATATAGACTACACTATATAGACTAGACTATAGACTTGACTATAGACTAGACTATATAGACTAGACTATAGACTTGACTATAGAATAGACTATATAGACTATACTATAGACTAGACTATAGACTAGACTATAGACTAGACTATAGACTAGACTATAGACTAGACTATAGACTAGACTATAGACTAGACTATAGACTAGACTATAGACTAGACTATAGACTAGACTATAGACTAGACTATAGACTAGACTATAGACTAGACTATAGACTAGGACTATAGACTAGACTATAGACTAGAGTACTAGACTATAGACATAGACTAGACTAGACTATAGACTAGACTATAGACTAGACTATAGACTAGACTATAGACTAGACTATAGACTAGACTATAGACTAGACTATAGACTAGACTATAGACTAGACTATAGACTAGACTATAGACTAGACTATAGGACTATAGACTAGACTATAGACTAGACTATAGACTAGACTATAGACTAGACTATAGACTAGACTATAGACTAACTATCGACTAGACTATAGCCTAGACTACTAGACTAGACTATAGACTAGACTATAGACTAGACTATAGACTAGACTATAGACTAGACTATAGACTAGACTATAGGACTAGACTACTAGAACTAGACTATAGACTAGACTATAGACTAGACTATAGACTAGACTATAGACTAGACTATAGACTAGACTATAGACTAGACTATAGACTAGACTATAGACTAGACTATAGACTAGACTATAGACTAGACTATAGACTAGACTATAGACTAGACTATAGACTAGACTATAGACTAGACTATAGACTAGACTAGACTAGACTATAGACTAGACTATAAACTAGACTATAGACTAGACTATAGACTAGACTATAGACTACACTATAGACTAGACTATAGACTAGACTATAGACTAGACTATAGACTACACTATAGACTAGACTATAGACTAGACTATAGACTAGACTATAGACTAGACTATAGACTAGACTATAGACTAGACTGTAGACTAGACTATAGACTAGACTATAGACTAGACTATAGACTAGACTATAGACTAGACTATAGACTAGACTATAGACTAGACTATAGACTAGACTATAGACTAGACTATAGACTAGACTATAGACTAGACTAGACTATAGACTAGACTATAGACTAGACTATAGACTAGACTATAGACTAGACTATAGACTAGACTATAGACTAGACTATAGACTAGACTATAGACTAGAC
Source organism: Lucilia sericata (assembly GCF_015586225.1). NCBI lineage: Eukaryota > Metazoa > Arthropoda > Insecta > Diptera > Calliphoridae > Lucilia > Lucilia sericata. The sequence continues at coordinate 34,871 of NW_023995339.1, read as the reverse complement.
TATAGACTAGACTATAGACTAGACTATAGACTAGACTATAGACTAGACTATAGACTAGACTATAGACTAGACTATAGACTAGACTATAGACTAGACTATAGACTAGACTATAGACTAGACTATAGACTAGACTATAGACTAGACTATAGACTAGACTATAGACTAGACTATAGACTAGACTATAGACTAGACTATAGACTAGACTATAGACTAGACTATAGACTAGACTATAGACTAGACTATAGACTAGACTATAGACTAGACTATAGACTAGACTATAGACTAGACTATAGACTAGACTATAGACTAGACTATAGACTAGACTATAGACTAGACTATAGACTAGACTATAGACTAGACTATAGACTAGACTATAGACTAGACTATAGACTAGACTATAGACTAGACTATAGACTAGACTATAGACTAGACTATAGACTAGACTATAGACTAGACTATAGACTAGACTAGACTAGACTATAGACTAGACTATAGACTAGACTATAGACTAGACTATAGACTAGACTATAGACTAGACTATAGACTAGACTATAGACTAGACTATAGACTAGACTATAGACTAGACTATAGACCTAGACTATAGGGGACTAGACTATAGACTAGACTATAGACTAGACTATAGACTAGACTATAGACTAGACTATAGACTAGACTATAGACTAGACTATAGACTAGATAGACTAGACTATAGACTAGACTATAGACTAGACTATAGACTAGACTATAGACTAGACTATAGACGACTATAGACTAGACTATAGACTAGACTATAGACTAGACTATAGACTAGACTATAGACTAGACTATAGACTAGACTATAGACTAGACTATAGACAAGACCATATCTTAAGTCCATGATGATGACATTAAAATGCTTAATATTTTTTGAAAGAAAACCTGTTTTTAATATAATTGGAAACTGTAAAGTTTTGCTGGGTAATACATATTAGATACAAAAAAGCTTTTAGTTTAACTATTGCATTTGTATTTACCATTACACATATTTACGTTGTATATATGTATATACAACTATAAAAATATGTAAACACGCACATAAACACTTCGGAAACCCCAGCAGTCGTTGAAACCATTTTAAACAGTATTTCTGCTTTGACTTGATTTCCTATATGTTTAGTTCGCATGTAGGTAATTTTTTAATGCAGATAAAAAAATCAATCGCCACTATAGTATATCTACCTAATCAAAAGACAAGTCTGCTCAAGTCCGTCCCTAGTAAGGAACAAACATCCCGAACTGCAAGGAAGTACATGTGTATGTAAGTGTGTAATTGGTAAGTTACACTTTCAACACACATGCACGTTCATTCTACATTCATTCATTTTCCTAAAATCAACTAAAAATTGCTTTATATTCATTTTTTCTTCCTTAAATAACGATGGAAAAACAACTACTACAATTCTATGTACTCAGTGTCATAATGAATTCTATAGATTTTTTCGTTTCTTGTTGAACTTCCGTCCAAGTTCCGGTTTATATTGCAGACATGGTCGGTCATCTGTAACATTTTGTTAAAACATTTATGCAACAAAATGAATAAAGTTTTTTCTGTTTGTACTACTTGTCTTCATTTATTTACCCCCACTTTCTGGCTCCCTCCCTCGTCTGTGTTGTCATGACAAAAATGCTGTTGCATTGTACTGTTACGTTTTTATTCCTACTTGTCAACGTAAAGTGTTACTTTCATTCTGTTTGTCTTTCAATGAACAATATTTCTTTTTTTCTCAGTATTTTTTGTTAGTTTGTCGTCTTGATTTGTTGCAAAAATAAGGAAAAACGAATTATGTGAGAGGAAGAAAAAAAAAAACAGAAAAGAAAACTCAAACTTAAGTCAGTTATAAAACATTTCAAAAATTTGTTAATGTGTTTTATGGTCTTCATAAATGAGAAACTATAAAAATGAATTAAATCAACTCGAAGAGTCTGTTGACATCTAATGATGCACAATGGGGAAGAATACAAATAAAAATAAGTGCTATTACATTCGCTAAATTCCTTTATAAAGAATTTTCTTTTTATAGAAAATTTTCGCTAAATTTTCCTTTTATAGAAAATGTTCGTTAAATTTTCTTTTTATAGAAAATTTTCCTTAAATTTTCTTTTTATAGAAAATGTTCGTTAAATTTTCTTTTGATAGAAAATGTTCGTTAAATTTTCTTTTGATAGAAAATGTTCGTTAAATTTTCTTTTGATAGAAAATGTTCGTTAAATTTTCTTTTGATAGAAAATTTTCGTTAAATTTTCTTTTTATAGAAAATTTTCGTTAAATTTTCTTTTGATAGAAAATTTTCGTTAAATTTTCTTTTGATAGGGAATTTTCGTAAAATTTTCTTTTTATAGAAAATTTTCGCTAAATTTTCTTTTTTTAGAAAATTTACTTTTTATAGAAAATTTTCGTTAAATTTTCTTTTTATAGAGAATTTTCGTAAAATTTTCTTTTTATAGAGAATTTTCTTAAATTTTTTTTTATATACAATTTTCGTTAAATTTTTTTTTAGACAATTTTTGTTAAATTTTCTTTTTTTAGACAATTTTTGTTAAATTTTCTTCTTATAGACAATTTTCGTTAATTTTTTTTTTTAGACACTTTTCGTTAAATTTTAATTTTTTTTACAATTAAAATTTTAATTTTTTAGATAATTTTAGTTAAAATTTCTTTTTAAGACAATTTTCATTAAATTTTTTTTTTTTTTTTTTAGACAACAAAATTTTCTTTTTACAGATAATATTCATTAAATTTTCCCTTTATAGAAAATTTTAGTTAGATTTTTACAGAAAATTTTTGTTAAATTTTCTTTTTATAAGAGATTTCTATAAATTTTCTTTTTTAGACAATTTTCGTTAAATTTTTTCTTTATATAAATATTTTTATTGGATTTTCTATTAATAGAAAAATTCTTGTAGAAGAATTTTGTTAGATTTTTTTATAGAATTCGGGACATTATTTAGTTTAAATAAATTTTTCTTTCTATTGATTTCAGGCCCACTGTGCAGTTGAATATATGGTATTTTGTACTAAATTAGAAACTAGTGATGATTCAAAATTTTGTTATAGTTTGCTTTTCAGTGTCAATATTTAAGAACAAGTATAGAATTTGATTAAAAACAATGGTATTGTTTCAATAAAAGAATTTAGAGCATTTAAATTAAATAAAAAAGTTATGGTTACATAATTGCTGTTTATTTAAAAATGTGAAACAACTTTTCTGGAATTATGACTCAAATATATGTATTAGCTAAAATCTAAATTCATTTAATGTTTTAAAAGAATTTAACTTCAATTCGTAATCTCTTTACAGTAAAATATGTTAAAGAAGCAAAAAAATACTTTTAGTCACATTCACATTTTTGCAACATATTTGTTTATCTCTGTTATAAAATTCTAAACATTTTTCTAAAAACTAATTATGATAATGGCTTTAATGTCTAACTACAAAAACATTTCTTTGCATTTCTAAAGCTTATTTGATCATGTACTCGTATGACACACAGAAATATTTATTTTCCCAAAACAAAAAGAAAAAAAAAAACAAAAATTTTCTAAATGTCACAAATAAGAATAAATTATGAGAATGATACAAACTGTATGAGACAAAAAAAAACAACAAAAATAAACATAAATAGAAAATATGTCACTGAGCAATTAAATGTTGACATTTTGTGGTAAAATAAAAGCTTAAATAACTTTGCAGCATTTTGACAAATAAAAAAAGAAGTCACTTTTCATTTACACACATACATGAAGAATTTAATAAGTTGTTACTAAAAATAAGTAACAAAAGTTTTCAAAAAAATCTTATAAATTTGATCCTAATCATTTTAATTGACCGAAAATCTTTCCTCCCTTTAACTCCTTAACTAATCATATCAAATCACCTGTAATAAACCAAAACTTGGTTACAGTACAAAAGAAGAACAAAAAAAAAGGTGTTGAAATCATATACTTTGTTATTTTGTGGTAGTAGGTGTAAAATTCCCTCAAGCAAATATTTATTTTATGGCAATAAGACAGTAAAACAGAAGTGTACACAATAAAAAATCATAACAATTGTCTATAAAAAGAAATGACATATTATACTGCTGATACACCAGAAAAGAATTGGAGAAAAATGGAAAAAGGACAACATACAATGCCCTAAGGAATGCGTACCGATAAAAGGACACATACACATACACACAATTAAACCAACAAGGTGTAACGAAAGAACATGGCAGGATAAGACAAGAACATGTGTAAGATATAAAATATATACAATCTACAATTAACTGTGACAGCAACAACAACAAAAAAAGAAAACGAACAAGACAAATGAAGCATGAAGTATGACTGGGAAACCAGCAGAAGGAAAATTTACTTTAAAGAAGAATTAAACAATTTTTAACTTAACTTTCATTAAATATTAGTCTCTTTTTTGATAATTTTTTTATAAAATGAAAAGTGATAAAGCAGAAAAATTTTAATAAATTTTCTTTTTATAAAAAATTTTTGATAAATTTTCTTTTTATAGAAAATTTTTCATAAATTTTATTTTTATAGAAAATATTTGATAAATTTTCTTTTTATAGAAAATTTTTGAAAAATTTTCTTTTTATAGAAATTTTTCCATAAATTTTCTTTTTATAGAAAAATTTCCATAAATTTTCTTTTTATAGAAAAATTTTCCATCAATATTCTTTTTTTTTAGAAAATTTTCCATAAATTTTCTTTTTATAGAAAATTTTCCAAAAATTTCGTTTTTTTAGAAAATTTTCCATAAATTTTCTTTTTTTAGAAAATTTTCCATAAATTTTCTTTTTTTAGAAAATTTTCCATAAATTTTCTTTTTTTAGAAAATTTTCCATAAATTTTCTTTTTTTAGAAAATTTTCCATAAATTTTCTTTTTTCTAGAAAATTTTGCATAAATTTTGTTTTTGTTTTCCATAAATTTTATTTTAAAAGAAAATTTGTCATAAATTTTCTTTTATAGAAAATTTTCTATAAATTTTCTTTTATAGAAAATTTTCCATAAATTTTCTTTTACAGAAAATTTTCCATAAATTTTCTTTTATAGAAAATTTTCTTTTTTCTAGAAAATTTTCCATAAATTTTATTTTTTCTAGAAAATTTTCCATAAATTTTCTTTTGATAGAAAATTTTCCATAAATTTTCTTTTGATAGAAAATTTTCCATAAATTTTCTTTATTTAGAAAATTTTCCATAAATTTTCTTCTTATAGAAAATGTTCAATATTTTCTTTTTATAGACAATTTTCCTTTGATTCTCTTTAAAAAAAATTATATACATTTTCTTTTTACAGAATCTTTTCTATAAATTTTGTTTTCATAAAATATTTTTTTTTTATACAAAAACTTTCTATAAATATCCCTTTTTTAAAGAAAAATTTCAATTGAAAACATTTAAAGATTTAAGTCCTTTAAACATTTGCTACATTTTGCCTAAAAAACATAAAAAAAATCTTAACAAAAATAATCACAAAACATGATGACAATGTCCTTTTGTTTTTTTTTTCTACAATCATACCAACCGACCCACCCAATATTTAAGCATCGCACACGCCTTCTAATAATCCCAACAATGTTTTACAGTTCAAATGTCTGACTTAAGGTTACAAATTTTTGAGATTTTTCTTCTTTATACTTATAACGAAAAACCAAATAATTCACACATTGTTGTATGAATGAGTCTACATTTATCTCGTAAAATCATTCAGTTTGTAACCCAAGCCAAAGGATAGACACCCATACAACCACACACTTACCTACATATACATATATGTTTGTATATAGAAAGATTAGATTTTATATAAATTAAGTGAATTTAACTCCTGCTGGAGGATTCTATGAATTCTGTTGTGTATTTTTAACTAAAATGCGGTAGCAGCCAGACATCATAAAAACTGCTGACTATAATGTTTCACTTCTTTGTTTTTGTTTTAATGTAAGTGTTTTATAGTAATTTTATTTTATTTGTCTTGGTTCCCTTGGAGTGTGTGTCACTAGAAATTACTATCCTGGGAATGTGTCTATTTTTAGTAGTTTACTTTTTTGTAGGAAATGAAAGTATAAAAAATTAAAATAGCTAAAGGGCAAAATTATATTTATTTAAACAATTGTAATGATATTTCGTTGGATAGGTTTTTTTCGAGTAGGCAAGGGCGAATGAAATAAGTGTGACAATACAAAATATGTATGTTCATCAGCAGCTAAGTGTAGGTTTAAAAATATAATCGATTTTTTTTAGACTGTCAAGGCAGTCATTTTATTCTTTTAAGACTAAAAGGGAAAATTTTCTAAAACTTATTATTTATAAAAAATTTCAAAAAATTTTCTTTTATAGATAGTGATCGACAAAATTGTAATTTTATAGAAAGCTCGACAAATTTTCTTTTGAGAGAAAATTTTTAATTTTTTTTTATAGAAAAATTTCCTTTTATAGAACATGTTCGTCAAATTTTCTTTTTATATAAAAATTTTGAATAATTTTCTTTTTATGGAAAGTTTTCGATAAATTTTCTCTTTATAGAAAAATTAACTATAAATTTACTTTTTATAGAAAATTGACGATACATTTTATTTTCATAGGAAATTTACGATAAATTTTATTATTATGGAAAATTTACGATAAATTTTCTTTTTATAGGAAATTTTCGATAAATTTACTTAATATAAATTTTCTTTTTGTGGAAAATTTTCGATAAATTTTCTTTTTATAGAATATTTACGATAAATTTTCTTTTTATAGAAAATACGATAAATTTTCTTTTTATAGAAAATTTTCAATAAATTTTCTTTTTATAGAAAATTTTCAATAAATTTTCTTTTTATAGAATATTTACAATAAATTTACTTATTATAGAAAATTTTCGATAAATTTACTTATTATAGAAAATTTCCGATAAATTTACTTATTATAGAAAATTTTCGATAAATTTAATTTTTATAGAAAATTTTCGATAAATTTACTTTTTATAGAAAATTTTCGATAAATTTACATTTTTTAGCAAATTTACGATAAATTTACTTTTTATAGAAAATTTATGAAAAATTTACTTTTTAAAGAAAATTTTCAATAAATTTTCTTTTTATAGAAAATTTTCAATAAATTTTTACAGAAAATTTACGATAAATTTTCTTTTTATAGAAAATTTACGATAAATTTTCATTTTATAGAAAATTTACTATAAATTTTCTTTTTATAGAAAATTTACGATAAAATTTCTTTTTATAGAAAATTTTCAATAAATTTTTACAGAAAATTTACGATAAATTTTCTTTTTATAGAAAATTTACGATAAATTTTCTTTTTATAGAAAATTTACGATAAATTTTCTTTTTATAGAAAATTTACTATAAATTTTCTTTTTATAGAAAATTTACGATAAATTTTCTTTTTATAGAAAATTTACGATAAATTTTCTTTTTATAGAAAATTTTCGATAAATTTACTTTTTATAGAAAATTTTCGATAAATTTACTTTTTATAGAAAATTTTCGATAAATTTACATTTTTTTAGCAAATTTACGATAAATTTACTTTTTATAGAAAATTTATGAAAAATTTACTTTTTAAAGAAAATTTTCAATAAATTTTCTTTTTATAGAAAATTTTCAATAAATTTTTACAGAAAATTTTCAATAAATTTTTACAGAAAATTTACGATAAATTTTCTTTTTATAGAAAATTTACGATAAATTTTCTTTTTATAGAAAATTTACTATAAATTATCTTTTTATAGAAAATTTACGATAAATTTTCTTTTTATAGAAAATTTTCAATAAATTTTTACAGAAAATTTACGATAAATTTTCTTTTTATAGAAAATTTACGATAAATTTTCTTTTTATAGAAAATTTACGATAAATTTTCTTTTTATAGAAAATTTACGATAAATTTTCTTTTTATAGAAAATTTACTATAAATTTTCTTTTTATAGAAAATTTACGATAAATTTTCTTTTTATAGAAAATTTACGATAAATTTTCTTTTTATAGAAAATTTACGATAAATTTTCTTTTTATAGAAAATTTACTATAAATTTTCTTTTTATAAAAAATTTACGATAAATTTTCTTTTTATAGAAAATTTACGATAAATTTTCTTTTTGTAGAAAATTTACGATAAATTTTCTTTTTGTAGAAAATTTACGATAAATTTTCTTTTTAAAGAAAATCTACGATAAATTTTCCCTTTAAAGAAAATCTACGATAAATTTTCTTTTTATAGAAAATTTACGATAAATTTTTTTTAAATAGAAAATTTACGATAAATTTTTTTTAAATAGAAAATTTTATTAAATTGAAAATTTATCGTAAATTTTCCATAAAAAGAAAACTTATTTAAAGAAAATTTACGATAAATTTTCTTTAAATAGAAAATTTACGATTTTCTTTTTATAAAAATTTTCGATATATATTCTTTTTATACAAAATTTTCTTTTAATACAAAATTTTCTTTTTATACAAAATGTTCGATAAATTTTCTTTTTATAGAAAATGTTCGATAAATTTTCTTTTTATAGAAAATGTTCGATAAATTTTGTTTTTATCGAAAATTTTAAATAAATTTTATAGAAAAACTAAATAAATGTATCGAGGTTGAATTAAATTAAAACCAAAAATTCATTTTTTTTAATAAATTTAAAAATAAATAACATTTAAATATTTAATCATTGCAATTAAAACTAAAAACCATATATATAGGTTACATTTTCCATTTGCAATCTATACTATTTAGCTCCGATGCACGTCTGTCAACAAGAATTTATTTAAATGAATTTAAATGAAACAACTTTAACTTCACTTGAAATTCAACTCAGAAAGTCAATATTCATGTTATTTAAAACTTAAAATGCATACACGATGAGACAACGACGACAGACAGACAGACTTCATGCTTCACTCGTAGTCAAACGAATGAAAAAATCGAGATGAAATCAATAAAAGCTTTGCCATTTGAAGAGTATGGATAAAACGTCATCAAGTAGAGTGTTGTTTTAAAAACGTTGCCAGAAAATATTTTAACAAAAACACAAAAACAACCAAACAAATATCCTTCTAACTAATATTAAATATTTGTAACATAAAGGTTACCTGTCGATTTTCACTTATTATATTTGACTGAGAAAAAAAAAAAGAAAAACGTAAAAGAGCTGCTGCATTTACTACAACAGACATAATCATTGATTTCTGTTGCCAGTTTAAAACGGTTGTGCATAAGTATGTAAACAAAATGATGGTGGCTTGCAACGTTTATGGAACCAAAAGTAAATTTTCTAAACTAACCTAAAAAGAAACACAAAAAAAAAAATTTCATCATGTAATGCAAAGTAAAGTTAAGCAATCTAAAGCAGTATGCAACAACTACGGCAACATCTAAAGTTGAATTCACTTTGCCGTCTTTCTTTTATTGCAACTGCAAAGAGGCAACAGTAGAATGTATCCTTCCCCAGAGAAAGGAATATACACAAACTTATACAAACACTGGAACATACAAATAACCAAGATGAAAGTTCAAGTTACAGCTTATAAATGTTGCAAATAGATTTTTTTTCAATTTCTTTCCCTGGCTTTAGAGTGTTGAAAGTATTTCTATATATTGCAGCAATGTGTGTCGTTGTTTGGAGTACTTTTTAGTATAATGAAAAGACGCGCCAATATTATTATGAGTATTTATTAGAAACGTGCTGTATCTCGATAAATATGCATTTATTATTATGATTATTATTAAACATATTTCAGTTGAGTTTCTTTACATTTTTTTTTACATACAAGTATAGTGTGCTTTTTTTGATGTCAATGATCGCTATCTGTAGAATATTGTATACAAGGATGTGGCTGCTACGTGTTATTTTCTGAATATGACTACAATGGTGGCAGTTTTACAAAAAAAAAGCGAAAAATCTTATATAATTGGCAATTTGTGTATGAATAAAATCGCCTTGTTGATTGCAGTTACTAAATAGAAAAAAATATATATTTTTTATATTTGTAAAAAAATTTGTCAGTTTATTAAATGTGTATTTAATTTAATTTTTTCCAAGGAAGTTAAAAAAGATCACGGTTTTAAAACAGAACAGTTTAAGTGAGAAAAAAAAAACAATTTAAATGAAGTAGAATCGATAAACAAAGCTTTTTGTCAAAACTCGTTGAAAGTTAATAAACTAGAGTTTAAAAAAAACATAATGTTAGGAATAGATAAACAAAGCTTTTTCCACAATTCAAATCGGAAATCAAAAAGTTTAAAATTTTATAGATCCCTGATTAATCAATGTTTTTCTAAATGTTCGATTAAAGTTTTTTTTGGATTAAACTGTTATTTCAGTTACAAAACGGAGCTTTCATTAAGCCACTATTGCAGTCAATAAACAAAGGTTTAATAAAACTTAGGCAAAAGCCCACAAACTGAGGTTTAGTTAAACATGAACTGATATGAACTAAAGTTCTTAATAAAACGACAGTTAAAGTTCATAAAGTAAAAGTTTACCAAAACTCTTATTAAAAAAACTTTTACAAATACAAGATTTGAAACAGCTTTAAAACACGACTAAACTTTTGTAAAAGCTCGATGTAAATAGAAAAACGAATAAAGCTTAAATATTAAAGCCGCAATGAAGTTGAATAAAAGAACTTTTAAAAAATACATATTAAATTCAATAAAATAGAAACCATTAAACAAAAGCACTAAATAATTTTTTTAACTAAAATTGAAACTAAACATCTTAAAAATTTCTACAACAGAGAGTTTACAAGATTACTCTTTTTAAGCTTTTATAAATTACAGTTAAAGTCAACAAACTGAACTTTTAGCATACCATATTAAAAATGTTTTGAGATTACTTCGAACAATGAAAAAATTGTGAATAACGACAACAAACTGAGCTTTCCAAAGCCTTAAATAACTTTTAAAACAATGTTATCTAAATTTCTAAAACTCATATAAGTTATGCCAAAGCTCGATAATAAACTATGCTTTTAAAAATAACATGACTCAAGTTAACAAACTGAGTTTTTCTAATGCCTCGACTTAACTACTTTTAGATCGATTAGATCTTAAAAGTCTTTTAAAGTTCACCTAAGCTTTTTAAAGTCCACGATTATAAAGTCTATTACAGTAATGATCTAGGAAGAAGACGAGCCATTAAGACAACACATGATAACTCTGATTCAGCTTAAATAAATGTATTCCCTTAAATTTAAACACAGATTCTCTCACATCCATTTTAAACTCTTTAAAAATAATTTTACTTAAACTAATAAAACACACAAGTTAAACAAACTCTTTTTATCTGATCATCTAAAATCAACCGAAAAACGTTCTCATCAAAGTATATTTACATTTTTTGTTGTCATTTTATCTTTCCCCTTTTTTATTCTCTATCCATAACCAAGTTAAGTGAGTGAGTGTAGTTAAAGTCTCACGGACTATTCATAACAAAACATACATTCCTTTCAAAGGACATTCCATTAAAAGTCAGTCCAAAAAAAAACATCCACATACAACATTTTTATGTCTTTCCATCTCTCTGTGAGTCTCATCGTCAGTACGACCAACAAACAACTGTCTGTTTGTTTTACAACCCTACTGAACTGAAATAATATTGCAAGTAAAAACAAATAAATAACAAATTCGTATTTTCAACTTGCATTCGTATTCGCACTTTTGTTTGAACAGAATTCACATTCAGTTTCGTAATGTTGTGTTTTTTTTTGTTGCTGTAATAAAAACGGAAGGATATGATAGTAAATAAAATACGGTTTGGCGCCTTCAACCTCTATGCAAATAAACTAGACAACGACGACTGACAAACTACATTTTCACAAACAGAGAAAGACACTCATACTTATATACTATAAGTTAAAAATATATCTACAAGTTTATTTTTATTTTAAACGTAACGTAGTAAAGTGCAAAATTGAACGTCACAAAGAGTTTAAGGGTAAATTCCATCTCTGTTACTGATAAAACTTTGAACTTAAATAAAAATAAAAAGTGTAGTGAAAAAAAAAATAGAATGGAAAAACTGTTTTTTAAAAAAAGTTTAAACACTATAAATGCGTGGCAATAAAGTAGTGAACTTAATAAATGCAACATGTTGTAAATGTCTAGTAAATGTACTCTCTCTCCGTAGTTGTGAAAAAAGGGATAAAATGATGTAAACAAATACTTTAGCAAATAGGGAATTTGCATGTCATGGAAATAGAACATACATTTTTCAAATATGAGCAGTATTTATTTTTAAAAGTAAAAAGTATTTAAAATTAAGTTCAGTTCTAGTTCAGTGCTAGTTCGGTTCTAGTTCAGTTCTAGTTCAGTGCTAGTTCAGTGCTAGTTCAGTTCTAGATCAGTTCTAGTTCAGTTCTAGTTCAGTTCTAGTTCAGTTCTAGTTCAGTTCTAGTTCAGTTCTAGTTCAGTTCTAGTTCAGTTCTAGTTCAGTTCTAGTTCAGTTCTAGTTAGTTCTAGTTCAGTTCTAGTTCAGTTCTAGTTCAGTTCTAGTTCAGTTCTAGTTCAGTTCTAGTTCAGTTCTAGTTCAGTTCTAGTTCAGTTCTAGTTCAGTTCTAGTTCAGTTCTAGTTCAGTTCTAGTTCAGTTCTAGTTCAGTTCTAGTTCAGTTCAGTTCTAGTTCAGTTCTAGTTCAGTTCTAGTTCAGTTCTAGTTCAGTTCTAGTTCAGTTCTAGTTCAGTTCTAGTTCAGTTCTAGTTCAGTTCTAGTTCAGTTCTAGTTCAGTTCTAGTTCAGTTCTAGTTCAGTTCTAGTTCAGTTCTAGTTCAGTTCTAGTTCAGTTCTAGTTCAGTTCTAGTTCAGTTCTAGTTCAGTTCTAGTTCAGTTCTAGTTCAGTTCTAGTTCAGTTCTAGTTCAGTTCTAGTTCAGTTCTAGTTCAGTTCTAGTTCAGTTCTAGTTCAGTTCTAGTTCAGTTCTAGTTCAGTTCTAGTTCAGTTCTAGTTCAGTTCTAGTTCAGTTCTAGTTCAGTTCTAGTTCAGTTCTAGTTCAGTTCTAGTTCAGTTCTAGTTCAGTTCTAGTTCAGTTCTAGTTCAGTTCTAGTTCAGTTCTAGTTCAGTTCTAGTTCAGTTCTAGTTCAGTTCTAGTTCAGTTCTAGTTCAGTTCTAGTTCAGTTCTAGTTCAGTTCTAGTTCAGTTCTAGTTCAGTTCTAGTTCAGTTCTAGTTCAGTTCTAGTTCAGTTCTAGTTCAGTTCTAGTTCAGTTCTAGTTCAGTTCTAGTTCAGGTTCTAGTTCAGTTCTAGTTCAGTTCTAGTTAATTATTCAGTTCTAGTTCAGTTCTAGTCTTCTAATATTTACACTTTCTATTACATTCTACATTTCACTTTTTTAAACAAATTTTTCGTTTACAAAACGAGACTTGGAAATGCGTGAGCTCGTAAAATGTCAAGGTATTTATGTTTGTGACTCAAAATAGTACGTGTCCTTTTTCACAACATTTTCTAAAGTTTGTATTGGTTGTATTTCAGTAGATATCACATTTTTTTTTTTTTTTTTTTTTTTTTTTTGTGTCACTTTTCTGTTACAATTTCGAATTTCGAATTGTTAGAATATAAATAAACAGATTTGTCAAGTTATTTTCTTGTATTTACTTTTCTTAAGCCAATCGTCTGCTTATTTGCTAGATCCCTTTAAGTTTATTTCCGCTGCGTTTGTGTAACTTCTAGGGGTCATACAGTGCCAAAGCACGTTTTATTAAGATTGATATAATTTAGTTTTTTTTATACATTTTACATATAACTATATATTTATTTTTTTTACAGAGTATATTTGTTATTTGCCAAAGTGAACTTGAAAATGTTACTTATTGAATTCAGTTAAGATATTTGTATTTTTGTAGGGGTTAAAGATACATAAGTACGTGTTAACTGATATTGCAAATGTCGTAGAAGAAGTACCAAAGTCTAGTTGTCTGTTGAAGTTTTTTGTTGCTTACACACAAATTAAATTCAAAGTTAGCTGTTGGAAGTAGATTTATATATAGAGGTATAGGTTTAAACATTAATAAATAATTTTGTTTAGGAAATTTTTAAAGGTTACTTGGGGCTATGTTTAAAGCAAAAACTATAAAATATATATAATTTCAACATTATTCAAAAATAAAAAACCTTTCTGAAATAATAAATATTTATCCCATTGACTAACAAAAAACAATTAATAACAAAATGCCAGTAAAATTAAACATTTAATTACAAAAAAAATTCAATAATTCCCCATTTAAATATATGTATGTATATATTGATATTTATCTACAAACACTACTATTTTACACAGTAGTAGAGTAGTGATATAGTTGTAGTTCAAAGTAATCATTAAAAATAATTATAAAATTTTACCCCTCCTGCATTTTTTGTTCAAGTTATTTAAAAACATTTCATTTTCATTAGTTTCAATCAGCACAATAACCGGGAAAAAAAGTTTTCTCTCTTTTTTTCAAATAAATAAATTAAGCTGAAATATTTAGTTAAAACGGAAATTCCGACAAACATAAAATTCCTCTGCAGCAGACAAAAATAAATTCAATTTGCTAATATGCCTGCAGACAAAAAAAAAACGAAGTAGAATTGTTGATTCCACATCGTGTGCCATATCTACTATAAATGAAACGATACTACTGCCATCAATACTAAAAATTGCTTTTTTTCCAACTACTCCATAGCGTTGTACATTTGTGCAACATCTATTCATATCCCATATAGAAACATATATTTTTAATGAAAAGCTCTATAAGGCTTTTATTAAAACCCAAACAAACAAATGAATGTTTGTTTGTATGAGAAATTTAAAGAGAGGGAAACATTTTTCGTTTTTATGTATACAAAACAAAATAATATTTAACATACATATAGAAAAGTATCTAGATAAGGATGGTTCTGAAAATATCAGTCATATTTCTGAGTTTTTCTAATTATGCTTATAACACAATTTTCTAATTAACCACTTTTCGCTAGTAATTACACTAGCCAGTTTGGCTCATATAATCAGTTTTCCGGTTTATATGATTACCTTTTTCACTTCAAATAAAAAGAAAAACATATAGAAATATTTAGGAGCTTTTTGATAATAATGTCAAATTAAAAATGTTTCTTTTAGTAAGTAGAGCCAAACTATTAAACACGTTTTCATACTTATGTACTTAACTGTACATAAAACATTGAAAGCATTCGAATGTTTGATTAAATAGTTGGAAATGGCAACCGATTCTTTTAGACATGTCGGCAATATGCAACAAATGTTTCAAATGATGTAATAAATTTACACAAAATAGCAAGTAAGAGTTCTATATTTGGCTGTGGCGACCGGTAAGAATTTTATTACAAAAACGTAAAAAATACCAGTTGTAAAACAAAAAAGTACTGAAAGTCCTCTTTTATAGATTTTTATTCAATCAGGGTGTTGCTTGTGTGCAGAAAAACCAAAAAGTACCATAGATTGCACGGACTCTACATGCTTTATTTTACATATGTTTCTAGGTTAAATTTTATAGAAATTTCAATAAGTACCTTTTGAAGAACGAAAAAGTACCAACAAGTACCCTTTTATAGGTTCTTACCTAATCAAGGCCCTACATGCTAAATTTCATGTTTCTAGGTTCAATATTATAGAAAATTCAAAAAGTACCTTTTGTAGAACGAAAAAGTACCAAAAAGACCCTTTTTATGTGTTCTGACCTAATCCGGGCTCTACATACTTAATTTCATGTTTCTAGGTCCAATATTATAGAAAATTCAAAAAGTACCTTTTGTAGAACGAAAAATTCCCCTTTTATAGGTTCTCTTCTCGCCTAATCCGGGCTCTATGTATTTAATTTCACGTTTCTAGGTTCAATATTATAGAAAATTTGTAGAACGAAAAACTACCAAAAAGTCCCCTTTTATATGTTCTTACCTAATCAAGGCCCTACATGCAAAATTTCATGTTTCAATGTCTAATTTTAAGGAAAATTCAAAAAGTACCTTTTGTAGAACGAAAAAGTACCAAAAAGTTCCCTTTTATGTGTTCTCGCCTAATCCGCGATCTACATACTTAATTTCATGTTTCTAGGTTCAATATTATAGAAAAATCAAAAAGTACCTTTTGTAGAACGAAAAAGAACCAAAAAGTCCCCTTTTATAGGTTCTTACCTAATCAAGGCCCTACATGCTAAATTTCATGTTTCTAGGTTCAATATTATAGAGAATTAAAAAAGTACCTTTTGTAGAACGAAAAGGTATAAAAAAGTCCCCTTTAATGTATTCTCGCCTAATCCAGGCTCTATATATTTAATTTCATGTTTCTAGGTTCAATATTATAGAAAATTCAAAAAGTACCTTTTGTAGAACGAGTACCAAAAAGTTCCCTTTAATCTATTCTCTTCTAATCCAGGCTCTACATACTTAATTTCATGTTTCTAGCCAATAACAACGTAACGTAACGTTTGCTTTGTGTTTATAAACAAGAAATTACAATAACAAAAAAATGTACCGTTTGATACTGTGTTTTGTTTGTTTATTGTTTCTGTATAAGCATGCACGAAAAATGTAAATTTTTGATGAAATTTTCAGAGGTGGATTTTTACTCATATCTTCCTTATTTATGGGCCGATTGAGCTGAAAATTCTGATCTCGCAGATATCTGGGGTCTTCTGAAAACTGATTTCAACATACACACAGACAGACGGACAGAGGGACAGACGGACATGGCTAAATCGACTACGCTATCTATAAGGATCCAGAATATATATATGTACTTTATAGGGACATAAAATTACATATATTATAGAAATTTCAAACGGAATGACAAACTTATATATACCCTTCTCACGAAGGTAAAAGGTTTAAAAAGTGATTTTCTAAGAGGGATTTTAAATTTTGGCAGAGGGATTTACTTCTACATTAAATTTATTAATGAAGAATTTCATAGTGATATTAGTATTTATAAGTGAATTTTGACCATCTAATGGTTTTCGGAAGGGGACGTTTTAAGGGGGCTAAAGTGAAATGAAACCCGTTCATTACGAAAATAAAAAGAATCATTCAGTCTTAATAAAACTAAGCTTTGTCCATTATAAGCTCAAAAGCCGTAATCGGAGGAAGGCTGTGTGGAGACTAGTCAAAATAATGTACCAATTTTAACCATTTTCCTTAAACTTCATCCTTGGGACAAAGGAAGAGCATGTCCCATGAAAACTACGACCTTTGGGGTGGGCACAAGGTTTACATGGACACACAGAAGGACAGACCGATGGACAGACCGACGGATGGACAGACAGACGGTCATAGATAAATAGACTCAGAAAGTGATTCTGAGCCGATTAGAAACTTTAAGGATCTACTGGCGCTACATATGTATACAATTTCATTAATAACACTAATAACCCAGCAAAAACTCCGTAGTGACTAGTGTACTTACTGAACTCCTTACATTTAAAGAACAGCTTAATACCATCTGCAATATTTATGTATTTATTCTAGCGATAACTGTACTGATGATTACTTCATCTACCTTATATTAGTGATAATGATATTTTTGCTTATTCACATAGGTAACGAAAACCAACAGAGAATAGGATTTTAACTTTTAATCTTTTTATTCAAACACTTTATTTTCATTGAGATGAAATCTAATAGGATTACTACAGCATATTCAAAAATAATTTATTTCAAGGAACACCCTATTGTACAGAAATCATATAGACAAATCAATAAACAAACAAGCATGTGCAAGATCTACAATTTTTTTTTTCAAATACTTCCCAAAAATTGCAACAAACTGTTCAAAAAATTCTCTCAACTAAATTTAGCTGAGAGGCAATTAAAATTATATTGAGTAATTTTTTAGTTGTTAATTTAAACTTTTTACTGATATCACATTATAATTACTTAAATTTGAACATACAAATTAGTCAATGATTGAATTTATTTTTTATTAGTGTAAACTCTCACTAGTTTAATTAGAGTGTAATTAAATTTCAAATATAAACTCACCTTTCTCTCAGCAGTAAATCATGTCATGACATGCTCTTCAATTTGATCAACACTTTTTGCATATTATTTACACTAACACTTACAATATTTATTAAAACACCAAAAAAATATGGGTAATGAAATGTTGAAACTTTATAACTAACAGGATTTTATCTAATGAGATGAAGATGCCAATCGATCTCATTATAATATAAGAAAAAATGGCATTATCATATCATATACCAATAAAATATGTTAGTTATGTAGTATCATAAGTTTGTTTTTTTAGAAGGGTATATATAAGTTTGTTTTTCAGTTCATAATTTAAAAATATTAATTTTGTGACCTAATATATATATATTTTAAAACACACAAACACTTATTTATTTACTTTAACACATAATTTAATGTTGACCTTTGTTTTTTGAAAATATACATATTAATTATTTAGTACATTTTTATTAAAACACAATTAAATAATTTAAATATTATATTCAAAACTTTTTTCAATTCACTTAAAAACGTCTTTTACATACCGATGTTTAATTCTTACTGATTGAATGAAAAGAAGTAATAAAATTAAAACGGTAAAAAATTATTTATTTCTTTTGTTTTGTAATGTAAAAGAGAGACGAAAGGAACAATAACAACACATTGAACAATGATTGATACGTACTTGCAGACGCATGTAAATATTATGACGTCACATATTGATCAGCAATGAGTGGAGTTAAAAAAGGAAAAAAGCATTGGTCGCTGAGAATTAAATGTTAAGAGTGTAAGCAATAGAAATAAAAGGAGAGTAGGAATTAAGCAGTGATATCACTCTGCAAGCACTTGTTTTAATAAAACCTCTGAAAATTTCATCAAAAATTGGTGCATGCTTAGACAAACATATTTAATTAACAACAACAACACACAGCGTAATACGAAAAAATTTGTTTTTGTACTTTTTTGTTTAAGGGGCCTTTACACGATCACACTTTTTCTAATGAAAAAGAAATATGCAAGTTTACACGATGAGTATAAAACAATAACAAAGTAAGATGGAAACTACTGTTTCATTTTTTTTGGTATGTGTTTAGAAGGGTATATATAAGTTTGTTTTTCAGTTCATAATTTAAAAATATTAATTTTGTGACCTAATAAGGAACAAATACAATTTGTAACTCCGTATAGGTATAGAAGTCGGTTTAGCGATGTCCGTCTGTCTGTTTCTCTGTCTGTCTGTCCGTCTGTATGTTTGTTGAAATCAATTTTCTGAAAACCCCAGATATCTTCGGGATCCCAATCTTCAAAAATTCTGTCAGACATGCTTTCGAGAAGTTTGCTATTTAAAATCAGCAAAATCGGCGATATGAGCAAAAATCCGAGACAACCTCCAAAAATTTCATAAAAAATTTAGAATTTTCATGCATGCTGCGGCAGAGATTATAAACAAACAACAACAAAACACGTAATCATACGGTAAATTTTGTTATTGGAATTACTTGTTTACAAAAACAATGCAAAGAAAGAACAACAATTACGAATGAAGCAGTATGTTGTTATTGATTGGAAACATGAAATTAAGTATGTAAAGTATGTAAGTGAGAACACATAAAGGGGAACTTTTTGGTACTTTTTCGTTGTACAAAAGGTACTTTTTCAATAATATTGAACCTAGAATCATGAAATTAAGTATGTACTTTTTGAATTTTCAAAATGTACTTTTTGAATTTTCTATAATATTTAACCTATAGACTAAATAATTGCAGCATGTAGGGCACGGAGTAAGTGAGAACATATAAAAGGGGACTTTTTGGCACTTTTTCGTTCTTTAAAAGGTGTTTTTTGAATTTTCTTATAATATTGAACCTAGAAGCAAGAAAATAAGCATGTAAATGCTAAAATATAAAAGGGGATGTTT
The DNA here is from genome assembly GCF_015586225.1 of Lucilia sericata. Classification (NCBI taxonomy): domain Eukaryota; kingdom Metazoa; phylum Arthropoda; class Insecta; order Diptera; family Calliphoridae; genus Lucilia; species Lucilia sericata. Next base: position 14,985 of record NW_023995339.1, on the reverse strand, counting down.
TGGTACTTTTTCCTTCTTAAAAATGTACTTTTTAAATTTTCTATAATATTGAACCTAGAAGCATGAAATTAAGCATGTAGGGCCCGGAGTAAGTGATAAAATATGAAAGGGGATGTTTTGGTACTTTTTCGTTATTCGAAAGATACTTTTTGAATTTTCTATAATATGTTTTGGTACTTTTTCGTTCTTCAAAAAGTACTTTTTGAAATTTCTATAATATTGAACCTAAAAACATTAAATTAAGCATGTAGGGCCTGGAGTAAGAGGGAACATATAAAAGGGGACTTTTTGGTACTTTTCCATCCTTCAAAAGGTATTTATTGAATTTTTTATAATATCGAAACTAGAACCATGACATTCATTATGTAGAGCTTGGAGTAAATGAGAATTTATAAAAGGAGACTTTTGGTACTTTTTCGTTATCCAAAGGAACTTTTTGAATTTTCTATAATATTAAACCTAGAAACATAAAATAAGCTTGTAAATCCCCTATAAAAGAGGTTGTTTAGTACTTTTTTGTTCTTTAATCTTATTTATAGAAAATTTTCGAAAAATTCTGTTTTTCATAGAAAAATTTCAAAAAATTTTCTTTTTCATAATAGACAGTTTTCGAAAAATTCTATTTTTCATAGAAAACTTTAGAAAAATTCTAATTTTTAATCCAAATTTGAGAAAAATTCTCTAATATTTTTAGAAAAATTCCCTTTTTCCCTTTCTCATAAAAATTTTTCGAAAAATTCACTTGTTCATAGAAATTTTTCAATAAGTTCTTTTTTTCAGAGAAAAATATGGAATAATTCAGTTTTGCACAGAATTTTAGAAAATTTATTTTTTTCATAAAAATTTCCATTTTTCATAGAAAATTTTCTTTTTAATAGAAAAATTTCGAAAAATTATATTTTTCATAGAAAATTTTCGAAAAATTATATTTTAGCAAAAAATTTTCGAAAAATTATTTTTTTAGTAGAAAATTTTCGAAAAATTATTTTTTTAGCAGAAAATTTTCGAAAAATTCTTTTTTTAGCAGAAAATTTTCGAAAAATTCTTTTTTTTATAGAAAATTTTTGAAAATTAAAAAAATTCCATATTCGAAAAATTCTCTTTTTCATAGAAAATTTTCGAAAAATTCTCTGTTTCATGGAAAATTTGTTAAAATACTCTTTTTCATAGAACATTTTTGAAAAAATCTCTTCTTCATAGAAAATTTTTAAAAAATTCTCTTTTTTCACAAAAAATTTTTCAAAAATTCTCGTTTTCACATTAAATTTTTGAAAACTTATCTTTTTCACAAAAAAAAAAAAAAAAAAAAAATTTTTAATTCTCTTTCTTTTCACAAAAAATGTTTGAAAATTTATCTTTTCTTAGAAAATTCTCTATATTTAGTTAATAATATTTTTCATGCAAAATGTTATCTGATTATAATTATATGTTTAATAGCAATCGTAATATTGTTGCACACTGTGTAGTCGAATATGCAATAAGCATACCATTTAATTCAGAAAAGAAACATTAATGAAATTACAGCTATATGCTACATACAAAAGTACATATGTATGTACATGATATTGTTTTAGTTTTTCCCTTTAAATTGTTATTTAAATATTCCTCATAGAGATGAAAGTAGTATGTGGGATGATATGTAACTATTTGTTTAAATTTAACAGTTTAAGCTTATTTTAGTTTAATTAACTTTAATATGTTTTTAAGTAGTCTACACATTCACAAACTCATTTACTCGTTTAAAAAATACTACACAAAAAATAAAGGTAAATATTTTACTATAAAGTGAATGTGTTTTTGCAAATATGGCAAGTGAATGTTGCTTTTGAGTTTCACACTGAAATTAAAATTGCAAAAAAAAAGAAAAATAAATACATGTATGTACAGGTACAAACATGCTTTAATACAGATTCGCATCAACCTTATAGTATAAATATGCACTAGTATATGAAAACTGGTTAAAGTTTAATAGAACTAAGTAAAATGCAAACTAAATATTTGTAAAATTCTTTGAGCATTAGAAAAAGTAAAGTCTTTCGAGATGCTAAGAAAAAATTCTCAGTTTTTTTTTATAAACAATATTTCCGCCATTAAGAGATTTCACTGTAAACTACCTTTGTGCAATGTTATTTTTGCATACGAAAAGCTTTAGCTTTTATATTTAAAATTAACATTAATGTAACTAAACTATACAACAAAAATTATATCAGGATAATACTTGGATTCCTTTGCATTTCATTTATTCATTCATTAAAGAAATTAAATGTATGTTTTCTCTTTTTACTTGTTTGCAACTATAATATTCTAAAGTTAACTTTTGACATCATCAAAATTCTGCGTACTGCAAAAAGCTACAGAAAGGATAGGTAGCACAGAAATTAACTTTTTACAAAAAATTCGTTTTATAGACAAGTTTTTATAGAAAAAAGTTTTTATAGAAAATTTTCGAAACATTTTGTTTTTATAGAAAATGTCCTTTTTATAGATAATTTTCGATAAGTTTAGATTGCCTTGTTATACAAACTTTTCTATAAATTTTCCTTTCAATAGAAAATTTTTCATAAATAAAAAAAATTCACAATTTATAAAAAATGGTCTTTGGTTTATCAAAAATGTTCGCAACTAAATCAAAGTAAAAATATTCAAATTTAATTGCTACAATCTATAGCTTTCTCATTACTAGTCCGGCCACAATTTTAACAACTAACTGCAAGCATAAACAAAAACATTTCAATGCATTGTTAAATCTTGTTTGGCGAGGTTGTTGCAAGTAAATTTTTCCTCAACTCAAAATACATTCTAACATCAAAACGCATACTCACATAAACTCATACACACACATATATTTACATACACATATACAGTATAAGCTTAATTTGACCACATTTTAAAACATAACCATGACATTTAGGGTCATGTTAATGTTTTGCAAACGTTTGTTTGTTCCTTTACACATAAGCGTACGGTTGTGTGTGACATGCATCTTTCTATCCCTACATATTCCCTTTAGCTTTACTCTGCTACAAACATTAGTTACTCTGCATATATCCATGTGTTTTACTTACACGTATATTGAATGTTGCATGTTTTTGTTTCCGTGTTTCCTTCTGGTATTTTACCATCTACATTACGTTAGATGTGTCCGTATGTGTGTTTTGTTTAAGTAAATTGTATATGCATGTATTTATATGTGTATATGTATGTTGCAAGTAAGTTTTTCTGCTTACATTTAAGTAAAGGAATGGTATTTTGTATTTGCTAAGAGCCAGCTTAATATTGTAAAAGGTCAGTTAAGAGCAGTGGAAATAGTAGCTGTAGTAACTAGTTGTTTGGACTGTTATGTGACCAAGAACTATAAATGTTGATATATGTATTGTTTTTGCATGTTTTTAAGGAGGTTGTATTAATAAAAATTCACCAAAAACTAAGTATTTGCCCGTATTGTGGACTCGACTGCAGAAAAAACTATAGATTATGGACCAAATCGTAGACCAGACTATAGACTAGAGTATAGACCAGACTATAGACTAGACTATAGACTAGACTATAGACTAGACTATAGACTAGACTATAGACTATAGACTAGACTATAGACTAGACTATAGACTAGACTATAGACTAGACTATAGACTAGACTATAGACTAGACTATAGACTAGACTATAGACTAGACTATAGACTAGACTATAGACTAGACTATAGACTAGACTATAGACTAGACTATAGACTAGACTATAGACTAGACTATAGACTAGACTATAGACTAGACTATAGACTAGACTATAGACTAGACTATAGACTAGACTATAGACTAGACTATAGACTAGACTATAGACTAGACTATAGACTAGACTATAGACTAGACTATAGACTAGACTATAGACTAGACTATAGACTAGACTATAGACTAGACTATAGACTAGACTATAGACTAGACTATAGACTAGACTATAGACTAGACTATAGACTAGACTATAGACTAGACTATAGACTAGACTATAGACTAGACTATAGACTAGACTATAGACTAGACTATAGACTAGACTATAGACTAGACTATAGACTAGACTATAGACTAGACTATAGACTAGACTATAGACTAGACTATAGACTAGACTATAGACTAGACTATAGACTAGACTATAGACTAGACTATAGACTAGACTATAGACTAGACTATAGACTAGACTATAGACTAGACTATAGACTAGACTATAGACTAGACTATAGACTAGACTATAGACTAGACTATAGACTAGACTATAGACTAGACTATAGACTAGACTATAGACTAGACTATAGACTAGACTATAGACTAGACTATAGACTAGACTATAGACTAGACTATAGACTAGACTATAGACTAGACTATAGACTAGACTATAGACTAGACTATAGACTAGACTATAGACTAGACTATAGACTAGACTATAGACTAGACTATAGACTAGACTATAGACTAGACTATAGACTAGACTATAGACTATAGACTAGACTATAGACTAGACTATAGACTAGACTATAGACTAGACTATAGACTAGACTATAGACTAGACTATAGACTAGACTATAGACTAGACTATAGACTAGACTATAGACTAGACTATAGACTAGACTATAGACTAGACTATAGACTAGACTATAGACTAGACTATAGACTAGACTATAGACTAGACTATAGACTAGACTATAGACTAGACTATAGACTAGACTATAGACTAGACTATAGACTAGACTATAGACTAGACTATAGACTAGACTATAGACTAGACTATAGACTAGACTATAGACTAGACTATAGACTAGACTATAGACTAGACTATAGACTAGACTATAGACTAGACTATAGACTAGACTATAGACTAGACTATAGACTAGACTATAGACTAGACTATAGACTAGACTATAGACTAGACTATAGACTAGACTATAGACTAGACTATAGACTAGACTATAGACTAGACTATAGACTAGACTATAGACTAGACTATAGACTAGACTATAGACTAGACTAGACTAGACTATAGACTAGACTATAGACTAGACTATAGACTAGACTATAGACTAGACTATAGACTAGACTATAGACTACAGACTAGACTATAGACTAGACTATAGACTAGACTATAGACTAGACTATAGACTAGACTATAGACTAGACTATAGACTAGACTATAGACTAGACTATAGACTAGACTATAGACTACAGACTAGACTATAGACTAGACTATAGACTAGACTATAGACTAGACTATAGACTAGACTATAGACTAGACTATAGACTAGACTATAGACTAGACTATAGACTAGACTATAGACTAGACTATAGACTAGACTATAGACTAGACTATAGACTAGACTATATACTAGACTGTAGACTAGACTATAGACTAGACTATAGACTAGACTATAGACTAGACTATAGACTAGACTATAGACTAGACTATAGACTAGACTATAGACTAGACTATAGACTAGACTATACTAGACTATAGACTAGACTATAGACTAGACTATAGACTAGACTATAGACTAGACTATAGACTAGACTATAGACTAGACTATAGACTAGACTATAGACTAGACTATAGACTAGACTATAGACTAGACTATAGACTAGACTATAGACTAGACTATAGACTAGACTATAGACTAGACTATAGACTAGACTATAGACTAGACTATAGACTAGACTATAGACTAGACTATAGACTAGACTATAGACTAGACTATAGACTAGACTATAGACTAGACTATAGACTAGACTATAGACTAGAATATAGACTAGACTATAGACTAGACTATAGACTAGACTATAGACTAGACTATAGACTAGACTATAGACTAGACTATAGACTAGACTATAGACTAGACTATAGACTAGACTATAGACTAGACTATAGACTAGACTATAGACTAGACTATAGACTAGACTATAGACTAGACTATAGACTAGACTATAGACTAGACTATAGACTAGACTATAGACTAGACTATAGACTAGACTAGACTAGACTATAGACTAGACTATAGACTAGACTATAGACTAGACTATAGACTAGACTATAGACTAGACTATAGACTAGACTATAGACTAGACTATAGACTAGACTATAGACTAGACTATAGACTAGACTATAGACTAGACTATAGACTAGACTATAGACTAGACTATAGACTAGACTATAGACTAGACTATAGACTAGACTATAGACTAGACTATAGACTAGACTATAGACTAGACTATAGACTAGACTATAGACTAGACTATAGACTAGACTATAGACTAGACTATAGACTAGACTATAGACTAGACTATAGACTAGACTATAGACTAGACTATAGACTAGACTATAGACTAGACTATAGACTAGACTATAGACTAGACTATAGACTAGACTATAGACTAGACTAGACTAGACTATAGACTAGACTATAGACTAGACTATAGACTAGACTATAGACTAACTATAGACTAGACTATAGACTAGACTATAGACTAGACTATAGACTAGACTATAGACTAGACTATAGACTAGACTATAGACTAAGCTACTGACTAGACTATAGACTAGACTATAGACTAGACTATAGACTAGACTATAGACTAGACTATAGACTAGACTATAGACTAGACTATAGACTAGACTATAGACTAGACTATAGACTAGACTATAGACTAGACTATAGACTAGACTATAGACTAGACTATAGACTAGACTATAGACTAAGCTACTGACTAGCTGTAGGTTGGTCACCTTAATAGTTTTTACATGTGTATAGAGCTAATCGCAATACCGCATACACATGTACATATTTCTATTTAAAAATGTACATATGTATGTGTGGTTATGAAAAGACTCATTCAACCGCAAGTACAGTTTTAACAATAATGTTTTTATGCAAACATTTTTAATTTTTTTTCCGACAACTATATATGTTTTTTTTACATACTAACACATTTGACATGAAAACACACACACAATGAATAAATATGTTTGTATACGTAAACAAAACTTTGTCTTTTAACAAAAGGTTTTGTAAAAAAAAGGACAACAATAGAAATAAAATTTATTATTTTAACAACATTTTGTGGTAACAAATAAATGCAATTATTAAACAACTACAAAATGAAACAAACAAAAAAGAGCAATCTGCTCTGTATTCTAAAAAAAAAAAAAAAACTTTTTAAATGTCATACATTAATTAAGTGGAATGAAAACGATGAAAATTGAGTGCCACAAAAAATAATGAGAATGAAAATAACAACAAATTAAAGCAGCATTTAATTTAACAACAATTAAGTTTAACTAAATATTGTTTCCTTTTTATCTTTGCATTACAGCAATAATTTGCCAACCAAAAAGTTAAATTAAACTACAAAAACTACTGCTACAGCAGCTTAAAAGGCAGCAAAACTATTGCAACAACAACAATAATAATTGCTACAATAACAAGACATGCTCTTAAATTTAACAGCAGCAACAACAACAACAAGATGATAAATATACAACAACAAAAACCTATTAGCAAACAGCAACAGAAACAAAAGTATCAGCAACATTTTCAACATCCACATCCTCAACAACACCAGCAGCAAAAGCAGCGACATCTTTCCCATCATCAGCATCCTCAAAAATATTCCCACCATTACCACTATCATCATCCACATCATCAGGAGCAATTTTATCATTTTAGCAGCAAAGAAATTGTATTAATTTTTAAACAAATTTTACATTCACACACAAACATTCTGAGATGGAATTTATTGACGATATTTTTATTATGCAACTGTATAGGTGAGTGTTTCCTGTCTATTTCGTCTAAGTGTGTGTGTTTTATTTATTACTCTATATATAGATGTGTGTTGTTTTAAATTGTACTTTTTCGTTTTAATTTCAAATTATATTTTGTTGCTAAATTTATGTTTTTTTATTTAACATATAATTTTGCAACTTTTTAATTTGTTTTTTACTTTGTTTGGGGATTTGTTATTGGAATAAAAGGAGCAATTTCAGATCGATCGAATAATTTTCTAAAGAGAAAATTTGATCGATATGAATCGACCGAACAGGTTTCTAAAAAGAAAATTTGATCGATCTGATATCGAAAAATTTCCTAAAGAGAATTTGATCGATCTGAGATCGAAAAATGTTCTAAAAAGCAATTTGATCGATTTGAGATTGAAAAATTTTCTAAAGAGAAAATTGATCGATTTGAGATTGAAAAATTCCCTAAAGAGAAAATTTGATCGATCTGAGAACTAAAAATTTTCTCCAGAGAAAATTGATTGATCTGAGATCGAAAAATGTTCTAAGAAGAAAATTAATCGATCTGAGATCGAAAATTTTCTTAAAGAGAAAATTGATCGATCTGAGATCGAAAATTTTATTTAAGAGAAAGTTGATCGATCTGAGATCGAAAAATTTCCCAAAGAGAAAATTGATTGATCTGAGATCGAAAAATTTCCCAAAGAAAAAATTGATTGATCTGAAATCGAAAAATTTCCTAAAAAAAAAATTTGATCGATCTGAGATCGAAAAATTTCCTAAAGAGAACATTGATCGATCTGAGATCGAAAAATTTCCTAAAGAGAACATTGATCGATCTGAGATCGAAAAATTTCCTAAAGAGAAAATTGATCGATCTGAGATTGAAAAATTTCCTAAAGAGAAAATTGATCGATCTGAGATCGAAAAATTTCCTAAAGAGAAAATTGATCGATCTGAGATCGAAAAATTTCTTAAAGAGAAAATTGATCGATCTGAGATCGAAAAATTTCCAAAAGAGAAAATTGATCGATCTGAGATCGAAAAATTTCTTAAAGAGAAAATTGATCGATCTGAGATCGAAAAATTTCCTAAAGAGAAAATTGATCGATCTGAGATCGAAAAATTTCCTGAACAGGATATTGATCGATCTAAGATTTAAAAATTCCTAAAGGGAAAATTAATCGATCTGAAATCAAAACATTTCCTAAAGAGAAAATTTATCGATCTGACATCGAAAAATTTCCTAAAGAGATAGTTGACTTTGGTCGATCTGTCAAATTTTTCCTTTTTCACATTTCCCTACTTTTTAAATAAATAATTATTATTTCAATTTTTAAAAAAACAAATCTGCTTCAATTATAAAACTAAAAACTTTCGTTCTTGTTGTTCACTTTTTGTTATATTCATTACGAAAAAAAATTACCAAAATCAAAATGTATGAAATCAAAGATTTTTGCATTTCCAACAAAATTTCCTCTCACACATCATATTCAACTCTAAACACGGGATCATCATCGTCGTCATCATCATCATCATCAGTGAGTGCATTCGAGCCAGACTTTGTAATACCATTGGAAAATGTTACGGTGGCGCAAGGACGTGATGCCACATTTACGTGCGTGGTCAATAATTTGGGTGGTCATAGGGTGAGTGGAGATTCTGGAACACCAGCCAAGGTATGTAATCGGTTTTAAAAGGCGTAAAAATAAAATAAAATTTCTACTTTTTCTTTAAAATTTATTTTCAAATTTTATTTTAAACTTTAAAAGAAAGTAAAATTTTTTTATATTCACTAAAGCACCTGCACCAAATTGAAAGAGAGAATTTAAGAAAAATAAATAATATTTATTTAATTTATACTTTTTTGTTGTTTAAGAAAACAAAGTAGCCAACTTCTATCACAAATCAAGTAAAAAAAATTAATAATTTAAAAAGCACTACTGCACTTTTTGCACCAACTGCACCATCTACTACTCCAACACAACTTTGCACTTATTTTTGGTTTATTGAACCTGTCAATTGGAAAAGGAAAGAAACCAAAGCTTGCCATAACATTTGTTTCTCTTTCAAGGTTTCCCCAACTTTGCTTTTCTACAGCTCAAAGAGAAACAGATGTTGAACTTGTTAATAATTTCATTTTTTTTTATTTAATTTTATTTATGAAAATATATTTTTTTTAAACAGCTTTCAATTTAATTGCAATGATTTGTTATTGTGCAACATTATGTGTGTATATGTGTTTGTGACCAATAAATTACGGTCATAAACATTTTTATTATTGATTTTTAATATTTTATTATTTATTCAGTTTTTCATATTCATGATTCTTTAATGCACATACCACACTCGGAAACATGCATTAACATGCTGATTTTTATTTTGTTGATTTTAAACTCATTTAATTTGCAATTTAATTCAAACGAACAAAAAAAAACGAAAGGAAAAAACTTTTTACTTTAATGCAAAATTTATTGGTTTTGTATTTTATGTATATTTAATTTTTTGCTCCAACTTTATCCACTTTAAATACAAAATACAACATAATATGTGTATGAAATGTTTTTATTTTCATTTTTTATTTTGTGTTTTTTAATTAAATTATTACCTATTAATTAAATGTCATTAAAATATTCGTCATAAATTTTAAGCAGAGAATAAAAGTTAAAAATTTATGGCAATATACATACATACGTGGAGAAAGGATGTGATTTAAATTATGTGAAGCGTAATGAATCCTTTAAACCATTTTGATTTGAAAAAATTAATCTAAGAAAATTTAAGGAAAACTTTGATAAAGAGAAAATTTCCCATCAGCAATCGAAAATTTTCCTAAAGAAAAATGTTGTTGATCACATATCGTAAATTTCTCAAAAGATAAAGTTATTCGGTCAATTATGTGACACTGGATCAATAAATGACCAAATTATTCCGAAAGAGAATCGAAATTTTTAGTTGACTGGTCCGATAAGTGATCAACAAATGTACAATCATTGATCGTAATTTTTACCAAAGACAACGATAAAAACTGATCACAATTAATTAATGGAAATATAAAGGCTGAATTTCGCAAAGTTGTCCAAGTTAGTTAGTTATGTAGTTAGTTTGAAAGGAGGATGTCCGAAGAAATACATCTAGGCTTCTATCGGGCCTGTTGTGCACTCCTTAACCAGTGCACATAACAAAAGTTACTATAAAACTTATGGAATATTACTTACAACTATTTCAGCAAATTAAGTAAATAACATCTCTCGGCAAACTCACCTGAAAGTAAATAAGAAAAAATTATGAAATAAATTGAACCAAATATGTAAATTAGAAAGTAACAAAAACTTCTTAAAAATTTGAATTCTAAAATATTTTGGAAAATATTAGCGAAATGATACCGCATCATGCGGCAACAATATTGAACAACAATAACACGGAAGTGTTAATGCAATAAACGTATTTTAGGAAATTTAAATAAACATGTGAATGCATGAGCAAATTGAGTGTAAATGTGTGAGTAAACTCAAAACTATTATCACCCGGCAGTTCGAGAAAGAACTAACAGTTGCAACTCGAGTTCAGGTTCAACAGATTTTTCAAAACTTGAGCAATTATTGATCAAAAGAGAACATGCAATTAATGTGATCAGACATTTTATGAAAATCTTTTTCCAAATGACTAACTAACTAACTAACTAACTAACTAACTAACATAACTAACTAACTAACTAACTAACTAACTAACTAACTAACTAACTAACTAACTAACTAACTAACTAACTAACTAACTAACTAACTAACTAACTACTAACTAACTAACTAACTAACTACTAACTAACTAACTAACTAACTAACTAACTACTAACTAACTAACTACTAACTACTAACTAACTAACTAACTACTAACTAAATAACTACTAACTAACTAACTAACTAACTAACTACTAACTACTAACTAACTAACTAACTAACTAACTAACTAACTAACTAACTACTAACTAACTAACTAACTAACTAACTAACTAACTAACTAACTAACTAACAACTACTAACTACTACTAACTAACTAACTAACTAACTAACTAACTAACTAACTAACTAACTAACTAACTAACTAACTAACTAACTAACTACTAACTACTAACTAACTACTAACTAACTAACTAACTAACACTAACTAACTAACTAACTAACTAACTAATAACTAACTAACTAACTAACTAACTAACTAACTAACTAACTAACTAACTAACTAACTAACTAACTAACTAACTAACTAACTAACTAACTAACTACTAACTAACTAACTAACTAACTAACTAACTAACTAACTAACTAACTACTAACTAACTAACTAACTAACTAACTAACTAACTAACTAACTAACTAACTAACTAACTAACTAACTAACTAACTAACTAACTAACTAACTAACTAACTAACTACTAACTAACTAACTAACTACTAACTAACTAACTAACTACTAACTAACTAACTAACTAACTAACTAACTAACTAACTAACTAACTAACTAACTAACTAACTAACTAACTAACTAACTAACTAACTAACTAACTAACTAACTAACTACTAACTAACTAACTAACTAACTAACTAACTAACTAACTAACTAACTAACTAACTAACTACTAACTAACTAACTAACTACTAACTAACTAACTAACTAACTAACTAACTAACTAACTAACTAACTAACTAACTAACTAACTAACTAACTAACTAACTAACTAACTAACTAACTAACTAACTAACTAACTAACTAACTAACTAACTAACTAACTAACTAACTAACTAACTAACTAACTACTAACTAACTAACTAACTAACTAACTAACTAACTAACTAACTAACTACTAACTAACTAACTAACTAACTACTAACTAACTAACTAACTAACTAACTAACTACTAACTAACTAACTACTAACTAACTAACTAACTAACTAACTAACTAACTAACTAACTAACTAACTAACTAACTAACTAACTAACTAACTAACTACTAACTAACTAACTACTAACTAACTAACTAACTAACTACTAACTAACTAACTAACTACTAACTAACTACTAACTAACTAACTAACTAACTAACTAACTAACTAACTAACTAACTAACTAACTAACTAAATGTTAGTAAATGTTTATAAATTACAAAACTAAACTACGCACTGTTTCCGGTTAACTGTTAAACATTACGGAAAAATAGTTTTTCTATTTTGCGTGTTTATTTGTTGAGGCGTTATTGTTGAATTGTTTGTGAGTGTATGTGTGTGTGTGTATGAAATTGAATTTGTGTTAAAAGTTTTAACACACAATAAAATTAACATAAACTAAAAACACAATACAAAGGGCTTTTCCTAAACAAAACAATTTTATTTATTCATTTAGTCATTCATTCATTCATGTACGAATATTGTAAAACAACAATGCAAAAACTTTTAAATATTTTAACGAATTTTCTTTGCCAAACAAATATTGTGAAATAGCTATGGCTAAATGTAATATATATTGAAATGCCAAATATTCACTAAAGTTTTTAAAGAGCAAAAAGAGTTAAATGAAAGTTTTTAATTTCTTTAAAAGTTTGACTTTAATAAAGTTCTATACATATGCGAGGGTGACTATAAAAATGTTTTCATAATAAAATAAACATTTTCCTCTATGTATAGATGTATTTGCATATTAATTACTAAAATTGTTATTTGTGGCAAATATTAACATTTTCTTTTTTAAAATATTTGTTAATTTTCATGGCATTTTTATTTTCCAATTTTAACTGCATAATCATATTGTGTTGCTGTACATTTGCTATGAAACATTCACCTGAGAGTATTAAAATTTTGGAATTTGAAACAAATTTTTTAAACGACCATTAAACTTCTGGTCGTACAAAATGTTTTTGTACGTGCTGCAATGCCCACACATTATTAAATATACAGAACAGGATCACAAACAAGGAAGCATGCATGAAACCCAGCAAACTTTTGGCACTAAAATAAAAAAACTTTCCCAAATAATGTAAACCATTATATTTATCTAAATTATCTGTTTTTTTTTTCAATTCTACAACTTAAATATAAAATGTTTGCTGGGTTTACCTATGCATAAATAAAAATATACATGTGTGAATAGTTTTTGAGGCTGTGGCCGGACAGGCAGCAGGAACATGTGAATATTTATGCATTCCTCTTTTTTTTTCTTCCAACAAACATATTGTTTGTGTTATCAACAACAATAATAACAACAACAAAGATGCTTATAGTCAACGTCGTGCAAATAGCAAATAGAATAGGAAAAAAACTAAAAATGAATTTGCATTTATCATTGTTCACACAATACTGAAATTATGTATCAAACTGTGGTTCAAACATTCAAATGAACACATAATATAGATACACACATACATCAGCTAACAACACATCATAGATACAGTGTCCATACTTAACATTAACAACAAGATACAATACGATTGCTTTTGTGTGTGAATGCCTGGAAAACTTTAGGTTAAACGTAATTGTCGCAATACGAGTAGACTGTTTATAAGTGACACAATTTTTTGTCGAATATTTAAAAAAAAAGTATCGATAGAAAAAAAAAAACATTATAAACATTTAAGAATGGTTGCAGTTAGCTACTTTATAAAAGCATGCAGAAGCACCAAACAGTGGGTAAGAAAAATGTGAAAAAATAACAAACAAAAACAAAATAGCAAAAAATTTCCTAAAGAGACAATTTGATCGATCTGAGATCCAAAAATTTCCTAAAGAAAAAATTTGATCGATCTAAAATCCACAAATTTCCTGAAGACAAAATTTGATCGCTCTAAGAACGAAACATGTCCTAAAGAAAAAATTTAAACGATCTAAGATAGACAAATTTCTTAAAGAGAAAATTTAAACGAGATCAACTAATTTCCTAAAGAGAAAATTTGATCGATCTGAGATCGAAAAATTTCCTGAAGATAAAATTTGATCGCTCCAAAAACGAAAAATGTCCTAAAGAGAAGATTTGATAGATCTGAGAACGAAAAATTTCATAAAGAGAAACGATCTTAGAAAGACAAATTTCCTAAAGAGAAAATTTAAAACGATCAAAGATCGAAAAATTTCCTACATCGAAAATTGTATCGATCTAAGGTCGAAAAATTTCCTGAAGAGAAAATTTTATCTATCTAAGACCGCAAAAATTCCTAAAGAGAAAATTGATC